>NC_065530.1:30950436-31255161 GCF_020184175.1 Aphis gossypii | reverse complement strand
CATTTACACAGTCAAGGGATAATTTACAGGTATTACTTTGTCCAGTAACGTATCATTTAATATTTTTAAGTACCTATATGTATTTATAACATTTATCCATTATATTATTGATTGTTTTCAAGTTTTTAAAGAATTGAAAAATAAAAATATTTTACATTTATCCACTTGAATCTAAAAGCCACAGTTTTTTGAAGTTTAATGCTATTAATAGCATTTGGAGAATTATATTTATTTTTTTCGAAAATGTAATAAAAAATGATTATTTAAAGACTTAATGATTAACCACGTTTTTTGATTTCGTTATAAAATACACTACCTCACAAATCCTTTAAAATATTTTCCTAATAAATAAAAAGTAACAAATTAGAATTTAAATATTTACCAAAATGAAATAAAGGTGGAAAAAGTTGGTATTTTGTATAATCTACAAGTTTATTATGTTTTTAAAATATATCTAATTATACAGTTCTTCTCGAGGTTTTTCTTGTCTTGTATAAATTAAATAAACTAATTGTAATATTATATTACATTATTTTTTTATTTATATATGTCCTAAATATTTAATAAGCAGAGCTCGGTGGTAATTAATAAATATAATTTTTTTTCTAATATACTTAATACTTAAAAATATTATTTTATTCTAAAATTTTTTAAATGTATAAACTATGGATTTTATTTGTGTATTTAGAGATTTAAAACCAGAAAACATATTGTTAGACCAAGACGGTCATTTAAAACTGACAGATTTGGGTTTATGTAAAGAAAATATTCATGGAGATAGTGTTACACATACATTTTGCGGCACAATTTCATATATGTAAGACATCCCAAACATATATCAATTTTAATGATAATCTATTTAAAAAAAAAAAAAAACATTAATTTATGATATCAGGGCACCGGAAATCTTGACTAGGAGTGGTCATGGGAAACCGGCCGATTGGTGGTCACTCGGAGCTGTCATGTTTGACATGATAACTGGCACTGTAAATAATATTGTTAGACTTAGTTATGAATATTACAATTTTAATTTGTTTATATTTATGTTTACCTTCAAGCCACCATTTAGAGCTGACAGTATGGATGGTGCAGAGGACACTGTGGCTAATATTCTTACCAGAGACCTGGAGATACCATTATATATATCGATGGAAGCCAGTGATCTCCTAAGCAAATTACTTGAAGTAAGTAAAAAATAAACTTGTTTCAATTTGATTCTTTACATGTTTAATAATACAAACTTTATTATAAATGTTAAACATATGTATACAAATAAAACTATTAGATGGGAATTTTAAGATATAATTATCTTATAGATAGTATTAAAATATTTTATAATACATTGTTTTTCGTTAATAATAAATTATGTAAATTAATTGTAATTAAGTTAATATTATTTTTCAAATTGATAGAGACAAGTTAGCTCTAGATTAGGATCGGGCTTAAATGAAGCCGAAGAGATCAAAAATCATTGTTTTTTTCAACAAATTGACTGGAAAGAGATAACAAACCGTACCTGCGAACCTCCATATATACCCATATTAGTAAGCTCACTGTAATGTTCACTATTTAATACAATCGTGTATTTATTCAGATATTATTGCTTAGAGTGGCGCAGACGACACAACGCAATTCGATTCCAGGTTTACTGATCAGCCTCCAGTTGATACACCTGTAGATGATTCATTCATGCCTCGTGATAATGACGAATTTAAATTTGATGTAAATATTTACTGTCTTGCCTTGTTTACATTTATTGTGATATTGCTGTAATTGATTGTAGCATAATATATTTTATAATTTACTAAAACCTTTTTCTGTGTAGATTTTTATGAAATTAAAATTAAAGTAATTAAATTTTTTAAATATATTATTGTTCATCCAATCATTGCTTATTTTAATTATTTAAGAAATAATTTAATATTGCTATTTATTTTTTCAGGGTTTTACATACATAGCTCCATCGTTAATAGACAATCTTAGTGTGAGTCCAACTCGAGACCATACATTTAATATAAATCAAGAAATGGAAACTCATTATTTATCATCTCCATCACTCGACCGTAATGTAACAAGATCCAATTCCGTACCGGTTTATCAACCCCGAATAGTGCAAGCTAACCACAGGGGGATAGACCATTCAAAATTGTTTGATGCATGTCCTCAATCATTCAACAACAATTCTACAAATAGACCTCATGTGTCGACAACAGTCAACGGTAGTAATATACTGAATCAGAACCAAAATGAGATGATGGAAGTGGCTTCCACGTCTAGTATTCCCCCTCAAATTGAATTGATTCAGTGAATGGAGACTGTTTTAAATTTTATTTTCACTAATTAATTTATTGGTATTGAACATATTTGTGTTGGAGTACCTAATCAATATGTTAAGAAGAGACCTTTTGGAAACCAAATCAAAATTGTGGAAAAAGTTTATCTTTATAATTTAGTTATACTACGATATTTAAATTGAATGTTTACATTTTGTTTTTCAAGTTTTTGAATTTTTTTATATGTTATATTTTATAAGCCCGTTGGCTTTTTTCTATGAACTCCATGCTAAAACATTATAACTTTATGATTGATTAATTCAAATTTTTTTTTTATGTAATTAATTTGTTTATTTTTGCCATAATATTTTATTTCTGATTGTTATTTTTGATTGTTTATTTTAGTATATTAATAGGAAAAAAAAATGATAAAAGTTTTAACTTTATAATCAAGTTGTATTTTTGTTTAAATTGAATGTTTATGTTTTGTTTTTTAAATATGTTTTTGAATTTTTTATATGTTATATTTTATAAGCCAATTGGCTTTTTTCCATGAATTCCATTCTAAAACATTGAAACTGTTGTAAATATATTATACATTTAACTAGTTTATACCCATTGATATAAAATAAAATAAAATTAATATATTTTGTGAATCAAGTGTAAATTTTTATTGGCCAAGGTTTATCTGATCTTAAAAGATAGATAACATTCAATTAAAAGATGTGTAGTTGGAGTGATATTAGCTGGAATTACATTTGGTCTATAAATGATAAAGGAAGGAATCACAACTCATAAATTGGGAAATGGGTTAACACCTATTATAAATACGTATTATATTATATCGATAATATCATAAAGGCTGTGTACCGTAAAAACGATGATTATTATACTTCTCAAAAACTAAACAAAGTTGGATTCGGTAAGTTTAAATTTATAAATATAACCATAAATATATTATGTATACATTTAATCACGGTAGATTATAATATAATCATTTAATTATATAAATATCAACACCACCTTTAATTAAAAAAAACAATAATACTTATCCGTAAAAACCATCAAAATTATAAATTAATATAAAAACTGAAAATTTTTTTTTACACATTGTATAATATTGTACACACGTAAGTATAATATATTACGATGTTTATCTCACTTAAAACGATTCATAATTGATTAAAGTGAAATTAGGTATCTGAAATATTCGATATATATACACACAACAAAAACCCTACGTGAATTAGGCGTAAAAAGAGCTAAGTAAAAAAAAATATTACATCTTTAAGTACTATAAGATGTGATAACCAATTTTTATCATCAATGCAAAATAATAATAATAATAATAATAATAATAAATAATTATGATCTATGGCAACGACAACGCTAGAAACGGCTGCCGTGATTCTGAATCTAATATAAATTTCCATTAAAAAAATCGCACTATTTCATTTATAACTATATTTGTAAACGTACGATTTTGATTATTTTCACAAAAGAACGTTATACACAATATTTCTGATGTTTTGGAGTTTACTAGGAGTTAATTGATGTGTTAAGAAATTAGTTATTTCCTATACAGATTTGTCTGTATTTTATACGGTTAAAATATGGAAAAATCCTGCTTCCATATACTATACCTACATATAAGTACCTATGTGCAGTTATTTTATTTTTTTTTTTTTTTTTACTTAGCTCACACCAAGACCGTGGCGGTGGGCTGAGTGTATATTATTCGTATGACAGAGTAGAACAATAAATTTAGGAATGTAAATAGGTATTAACAGACACAAATTATACTACATGGAATGACATAAATTAAAAAAAAAGCTTAGTACGACAAATTGTACCTAACTATTAAAGCAGGGGTATGTTTGAAACTATAAAGATTATGGAATATTGGATTACATTTGGTTACACAATTGTGTGTAAATTTCTTATCAATAAAATCATTTTGATGGGTACTGGGGTGCTGGGGTGGCATTAATGTTTGAAATTCTGAACTTCCCTTTAAGTTACAAAACAAGTCTTTGTGGTTAAATATACTTGTGAAATTTTGGTGAAAAAATTTACGAGAGGTACTTGAGAGACGGAGCTAATAATATAAGGATAATAAATGAAAATACACATTTTAACAAATAAAATACTATCTGGCTGAAAAGAAAAATAATAGTTACATTACATGAAAGAAACCAATAGCAACTCGTGTTATTCGGGGATTCAATTAATAAATTTATGATACAAACAGTTCGTAATCAACATTACATTGAAAACGTCGTGTGTAACTTCATTAAACGCCGTTTAAAATGCATATTTTCGAAAATCATAATTTTGTAAAATCATTTTTTTTTCCAAATTCATTAAAAAAATGCATGATTTGCAAAAAAATCAAATTGTTCAAATCGATTTACAAATGTGTACAATGCAAAAAGACGTGTCACAGGAAATGTCTAAGAAAGTCTTTAAAAAGTGAACAGGAATTAAAGGTACAACCGTTACCAATATAATTATATTTCTTCTAATGATTAAAATAAATGCACGATGGCCGGGCATAAAGGAAAATAAAAATAAAACAATTGTTATGAGAAAACTAAAAAAATACTATTCCTGTTTGAATAATGACTAATGACGTACTCAATTGTATTCATAAGCTTTATGAAAAAATAAACATAACATTTTTTTTTTATATATAATATATAAAATTAGATAAATTAAATATTATCTGGCTGATATAAAAAAAAAATAATAGTTACTTTACAACTTTACATGAATGAAACCATTAGCAATTCGTGTTATTCAGGGTTTCAATAAATATATATTAATAATAAAACAGTTTGTATTCAAAATTACATTAGAAAAGTGTTGTATTGTATCTGTATTTTAACGGCGATTAATATGCATTTCGAAAATCATAATTTCGTCAAGTCACTTTTTTTTCCACATTTTTCAAAAAATGCATGATTCGCATGCAACAATTTTAAACTCTTCAAATCAGTTTATAAGTGTGTTCAGTGTAAAAAAAACCTATCATTATAAATGTTTGGAGAAGTCTTTGCAAACGGATCAGAAAAGTGAACAGGCATTACAAGTACACCCTGATAATATATAATTTCACTGTAATATTTAAATATTGAATGTAAACACACAAAATTGTTACTGATGAATGTATATTTTTGTATGATATATTCATATGCGTAATGCGTAATGTGTTAACAATTTTCATAAAACTATTATATAGTCTACTCGCATTATGATAATTATAAATCTATTTAATTATTAAAATTTGAATAAGATACATCAAAACAATTAAATTAAAATATAAAATGCATATTATAGTGCCGTATTAACCCATAAGATAATTAAGTACTGTTAAGTTATTCAAAATCTTTGAAGATAAATATAGGTACTGAAAAGTTTATATTATGTCCGTACCTAATTAAATTTTCTTCGTAAAAAAATGCAACCTACACTAGAAATACTAGTGTGAAAAGTTACACAGGTTTAATGTAGGTAGGTACCTAATATATTGATGTACAACTTACCTACTTTATTTGTATAATATAAAATATGTATGAAACGCATTATTATACAGTATGTATTAAATTATATATTAGTGTTTATTAAATAAGTTGTAAGTACCTAACTATATGGACGCGATTACAGCCACTGCTGCCTAACCAAAAATAACAATGTAACTCTGTTGTGCATGTATTTTGTGACTAATAATAGGTAATAATATTCTTAATAGAAATTACAAAACTTTTTTCAAAAAACATGAAATTGGTCCTTTTTGGGCAACCAACATTTTTTTATCGACATTTCAAAAAAAAAAAAAAATACTCAGAAAAATCGAAAAAAAGCCAAAATATTTTAATTTATATAGACAACACTAATATAAACATTTGGTGAAAATTTATATTATTTACTGTGATACGTTTTTAGTTACAATCATATAAAAAGTCGATTATTTTTTGAAACTGTTGGAAAATTCTTTCTTTTAACCTGTATAATGTAGCAAGGATATTATTCTATGCACTATGATATCGGAAACTATCCCCGACGTTTAAAATTGAAGCATTGATACAGACAGCGTTTTTGTATGCTGACACAAAAAAAAAACCACACCTACATCATTGTAAAATCAATAAATTCATCACTTCGTTCAGAATCATTAATACAGAAGCTATTCAATATATATATATATTTTTTAAGTTTCTATTATCTACATATACTTGGTATCTCAGCTAGAATAATGTACAATAAATGGCTAAAAACGTCTGTTTACGCTAATTGATAAGAAAAAAATGTTAAGCCCCCCACGGATGTGACAAAATATATATATTTATAATAACATAAATTTAATGTTCTGGCCTAACAGTTAAAATTGTGTTTGGCAATATTTATTGGCTGAATGAGCGGTTGTCGGGTTATTATTATTATTATTATTATTATTATATCATTCGTGCATAACAACGGCCACCTACTTATTAATGTATTCTAAACTTTTGTATCAGTCAGTATTGTTATTACTGTTTAGATTTGAATGATCAGAAATTCTCAATATTAAAGTTCAAATTCTATTTAATATCCATTGAATAGATATGGGAACTTTGCAGGTCGATACCAGAATCAAATACATGATGTACAGGTAAATTGATTTTATTGAAAAAACCTACGAACACATTCATTGGCTTACATAACATTTAGGTAAAACAATAAAATGTCGACAAAGATTTTTTAACTATTAGCTTTTAATATTTAAATCAAATTTAAAATTTAATATCATAATTTTTTCATCTGACTATCGAAGACATAAAATAAGTGAAATGGGTCTCGAGGCATATCTGGTTCCTTAATTTGTTCTAGAATGATAAGTTTTAATGAAGGGAACTACATTTTTAAGAATATCAATTATAATTTTACAATTAGTTATGTATTAGTCTTAAAAAAACTATCTACAGTAAATACTATTTTATTTTCTTTGCTGTCAGAAGTGATAATTTCACTTATTTACATAACCAATTGTTCGTTTTAAATAAAATAGTTTGAATAGCTTTACTTTGAAATTGAGTACTTAATACTTATATATTATATATTAGTCTAAAATGACATTAATTTCGTAAAAATAATATATTCTTGGGTACTGGAAAGTTTTAGTATTTAATATTTTTAATATTATATTCATAGATAAATACTATATATATTTAATATTTTTTGTATGTTTAATAACACTATTTATTATGGCTGATGTTACAAGATATAATGTATAATGGCTATTATCATGGTTATTTTTTATTAATTATGTTGAATTTAAATAATGATAAATAATCATGCATATAAATTGCACAATTGTACAGTAATTTAGTTTGTCTTATTATTAAATATTCTTTAATCTTGTAATCCTCCTCCCACGGGACCCACCTTGTCGTGGTGGAGGAGCTTGCGGGCCTTTAATTAGGTCTTACCAAGCGGTCCCACCTCGGTACTGACCTTAAGTGGTTGGTATCGGAGCTTCCTCTGGCCTTGGCTGGCTGGAGGTGGCAGGTCGGAGGCAACCTACTCGCGATGAGCAAATGCCCTAAGGGAAGGAAAACCCTGAAAAAAAACCCCTCAACTCCCAACTCGTCAAGGGGGTCACTTGGCACGGAGGTAGTTACGTGTCAACGAGGATCCTGCAGATACCTGGCGCCCTCTGCAGTACACAGCCTTCCCCGTGGTACGCTGCTCTGCCACGGGGTGACCACCCCTTCATGCCCACTCGTGGGAACTATATGGAAACTAAAAAGCAACCAGGACCACCAACTGGCCAATTGGTGGACGGGAGCCAACCCGTTAAATTGGACGGCCTGGCAGACGCCGTAAAGTCTGCGACGAAGGATCGAATTTCTAATCGGTAATTTTTAAAATAAAACTAAAATTAGTCCTTTTTTTATTCAATAATATTTTATATTAAAATTCACGTTAATGTTTTGTAAGATAATTAAACAACTTAGACTCTCTAGAAAAAAACATAACATAATGCACATTTCAATGACACTACTGACGAATTGCAGTATTTTTTTAAAACTTATATTGCTTGTAATAAAAGTTAAGAAATCTGTTTGTTAATTCCAATATAGTCCTCAACCTGCTCAATCGTCTATCAACAATCAGACCAATTTCGTAAACAAGCCGAATTATTCATCTCACGCCGGTAAAATGGTCAAAGTGTTGTATGGACGCGACTACAGCCACTATTGCCTAACCAGAAATAATAATGTTACACTGTTATGCACGTACTTCGTGACTAATAAAAGGTACATATTTTTATACCTTAGGAATACATCACTGATTACATCAATTTTGAAGTTTTAAATTTGACATATTATTATGCGTTTATAGGGATCATAGATGCCCTAATAGATTCAAACCAAATCAAAATGAAATCTCTAATAATGACTTCTATTCAGATAAACGTAAATTATGTAATACGCCTATTAAAAATGAACAGATTAAAATGTAAGTAATATGTATATGTATTAGTTTCTTTAAAACATTCATTAAGTCAGCATTAAGAATTTTGAAAATATGTTAAAATTATTGCATCGTAATATATAAAATAATACTTTTTTCAAACAAAAGTGTTCAATTCAACATATTTACGTATTAACTATTAGTATAAGTACATAGACCAAGGATGGAAAACCTTTTGAACACTACGTGCCAAAAGTTTTTTTCTTTTTGTCATTGAGTGTCATTTTGGAAAATATAATATAATTTACATTAAATAAGTCATATTATGATCAAAATATTTTTATCTATTACACATTAATTTTTCGCGTGCCACCTAGGGAACGCGTGCCATGGATTTATTATTCTATTCCTGAAGCATAATATAGACAAAAATTATTGTTTACTCTTTGCTATTAATTACTTATTACAAATAAATATGCTAATAATCAAAAATGTATAAATTCTCACTGATTATATTAAATTATTATACATATTGTACTATTATATAATTATAAATTTATTAATACAGGTTTTTTTTTTTTTGTTACAGACAATCATATGACAAAAGCTCAAATAAAATTAATGCGGTTCTTGAAGGTCTAGGTTTTGTGTGTAATAATGATAAAATATATACAGATCGTGCATCACAAATACACTGTTATAATGTTAATAAACAATATAATACCGGATACGGCACAAAAACTCATACTTCATCTGCAAAGTCAAAAGTAAATATAATTTTACTTATTTAATAAAATATTTAAGTGACTAGAAAGAACATAATTTCAGGTTACATCGCAAATTTCAAATTAATTATGAATAAAATATTTAGATTAGTGATAGAAGAATTAAGAGTAATAGGTGTCAAATACTTTTTAACTAAATAAAAGTAATTTAAATTAGAAAAAAAATTAATAGTATAAGACAAAATTAATATTTTAAAATTTGAGTCATTTAGTTATGCAGCGTGATTATGTTAATACTAAATTTATAAATTTATAGTTATAAGATGTAATGTTTTATATAATAAACCATAATGCAATAGTATCTCATCAATATTATTATATCTGTAACATTTATTTTTAAATTTAATATTTTTTAACTAACAATAATTTTAAACATTATTTGTTATATTTTAGATTCCAGTTCTTCAAAAACCATATGAATCTTATAAACGAAAAGAAAATAGTCAAAAGTCCATATTACTCTCTGAACCCTTTCAACAAAAGAATTACTACCACAAAAATTATGTAAGCAACATATTTAAAATTACAAAAAAATTATAGTTTTAAAAAATTTGCTTTCCCTATTGCCCTCTATTTGCTCTTGTAAAATGAAAAAATTCAATTAATTGACAACTAAATTTTTACAATTTTGTGGATAAATTGAGAACAATTTTTACTTTGTTTTTTTAGTTTTATTTTTTTTTAAAAATTCGTAATTTTTAAAATATAGGTAATAATAAGTTTATTGTTCATTTTTGTTTATATTCTGTACTGAATTGATGTGTATAATAACATTACACTATATAATAAAATTAATTATGGGGAAAAAAATGTGTATACGCATAATTATAATTAAATAAATTTAGTTTTTTATATTTTTATGTTAGAATCGTTGTCAAAATTTAATTAATCAGAACAATTCAAACTCAAATCACATGAAACACACTTGGAAAAAAACTCATCATAATTTTCAAAACCAACAAATACCGATGAAATACTGGGCAATGAGGTATATGTTGTTTTCCAAATTTAATAGTGGAATTCAATTGGACGAAGGTAATTGACTGTACATGAGACATTTTAATGTATTTTCTTTCTAAAATACTATATAATATGTATTAAGGTTATTTAGAAATAATTAGGTAAGGCACATATATTTATGTTTAGAAATTTCCTATGACTTTATCGTTGTTCATATTAAAGCACACGTAGGACACTAAATGTTGAGCAAGAAAATGTGTAAAATTTTATTTTTTGAAACCATATTTTAATTTACAGAGAGCTTTTATTCAGTGTGTCCAGAAGTTTTAAGTGACCATATAGCAAAACGCTGTGAAAATAACATTGTGTGTGATCCTTTTTGTGGAGCAGGTGGAAATATTATCCAACTAGCCATGATATGCAAAAAAGGTATTATTATTACAATGCAATATAATATTTCATATGTTTTAACAAAATTATTTATTTAGTTATAGCAGTTGATATCGATCCGAATAAGATAAGAATGGCACGGCATAATGCTGAGATATATGGTGTTGCCGATAAAATTGAATTTATAGTGGGAGACATATTTTTAATTTATCCAAAGTTAAAAGCTGACGTTGTATTTATGTCACCTCCGTGGGGAGGTCCAGGGTATTCTCTTACTAAATGCTACAGTATAGAAACCATGTGCAGTGATCATGTTGGGGGAGGTTTTAGAATTTTCGATATCGTTAAAACTATTGCCCCCAACATAGCATTTCATTTGCCAAAAAATACAAATATATTAGAAGTAAGACCCATGATATATAGTCTTAAATTTGAGTATAAACTAAACTTTATATTATAATTTTTCAGTGTGTTATGTTGGCAAAAGATTTTGGTAAAGTGGAGATTCAACAAAACATTATTAATGGGAAGCTGAATTCTCTTACAGCATTCTTTGGAGATTTTTATTGGAATACCTAGTAGTTGATAGTTAGGTTTTATTTTTTTTAATAATTAATTTGTTTTTTTTTTTTGCTGTTCAAAATTATTACCTTTTATTTCTGAATTTTATTTTTTATTTTTTATCGTGTATTTTATTATATAAAAAGAAAAAAGTGATAAAAGTTCCAATTTTATAATTAAGTTGTATTACTATGTTTAAATTGTATGTTAATGTTTTATTTTTCAATACGTTTTCGAAGTTTTGTAATTCTTTATATATTATATGTATAATATTATAAGCCAGTTGGCTACTCCATGAATACCATTCAAAGTTAATTTACAACTTTATTATTTTTTTTTTTTTTTGTATAATTTATTCATTTATATTTGCTGTTGAAATTTACAATATTTTATTTCTTATTTTTATTTTTTATTGTGTATTTAAGTATACATATAAGTAAAAAAGGAATTTACAATTTTTTTATAAAATTAGTTTTTTTAATTTTTGCTGTTCAAATTTATAATATTTTATTTCTGACTTTAATTTTAGACTCTGAATGAAGTTATGAATGTATTGATTTTTTATCGTTTATTTTAGAATATAAGGAGAAATAAAATGTTAACATGTTTACATATAACGAGTTTATACTCATAGATATTTTATTAAATATAATAAAATAAATATATTTTATGAATTGAGTGTAAATTTTTATTAGCCAAGGTTTATCTGATCTTAGATAACATTCAATTAATAAATATGTAGTTGGGGTGATATTATTTTGATTTTTTTTCTGTCAGACAAATGTATAATAGTATTGAAAATATAGTATAATTGTAACTGATAAGTCATAGATATTTCCATTGACCTTCGGTCCCGTTCATGTAATTATTTATATTTTATTCGTATATATGAGCTATCACAGCTTGCCACATTATCATATTATGTAGAAATTAAAATTACACAACCATTTAAAAAGTCGGAAAGTTGAGATACATAAGGTTATTTAATTTTTATCTGTGAGAAGCAGTATACCATTGCTAACAAAAACGATTCTGAGTGAAGCTTGGTGGATAGCATTACATAATTATCAATAATCTATCATTTTTTTTACAGTAAAATAAATACAAATTAGTAGGTACCTACTTAACAAATATATTTATATAATTCTAAAAAAAGCTCAAATATTTTGAAAATTTTACCATGTGTAGGTAAGGCTAATATTTTAGTAAACAACCCAAATTTCAAGTTTTTACAAATGTTTTTAACCTAATTACAACAAAAAAACTCCCAAAATTAAAATGATTATTTATAGATAAAAAATGGTTACAATTTTTCAAACTTTAAATTGTAAGAAACAAAATCCAAAATACAATAAAAAAGGTCTCTTATCATTTTTTATTTGAAGCAATATTTCTGGTAGAAAACGTCGTCCGTAATTATTTAGTATTATAAAATCGTGAAATCGTACGTTTTTTCTCCTTTAACCACCGCTTTTATTTCGAGTACCGTTCCGAAAATCAAAAAATTACTATATATATATTAATCTACAATAGAAAAATAATAATTAAAATATCACATCATATAATATTATGATAACTAATAAAGTTTAAAATAGATTTATAAGTAAATACATTTTATACAATTTCAATACATTTAAAAGTAATTTATAACCTAGTATTTTAAACTTAAGCATTGTATGTATTGTATTTTGTTCAATATCTCTAATTTTTTGATTATTAGTTTTTAGTTTTTAAAAATAAACTTACCTCATGAAAGTATATTACATAAGAGACATTACATTAGTTACATAACACTTAACACTGCAGTGTTAATACTTATTATTTAGGTTATATAGGTACACAACTTGTACAGCATGTCTGAAGCATAATCTTGTATTACCTATAACGATTGTCGATTAATGACCAACAACGATATCAACTGTATCTAGGTTTTCACCTCAAACAGGTAAAAATAATTCCACTCTCCCAAACGGTACAAATGTTACTCGTCCAAGCAGACTATTAATTTTTCAGTAAAAGTTCGGTCACCCAAACGACCATTGGTTAAATACACGTAGTACCTTTTCCGCTACAAAAAAAAAATGATTTAAAGAGGTTTATGTCCTCAATAAAACTCAGTAGTCAACATCCGTGTATAGCAGATAGAGTAATCTGTAAAAATTTAGGACAAATTAAAAAAATATAAATTTTTATTTACGATAAAACACATTATATTTTTAATTATGTCATATCATAGGTACACATTTTTATCAAATACGAAAATTAAAAAATAAATACCTAGTCAAATATTAAAAAATTCAAGTACAGTAAACATTTTTAGTATATTAATTCAAAATTTAAAAAAATTATGTTGTGGATTAACTGACCTCCACTATGCTTCAATTATACGACGATGTATAAAAATTTCGATATAGTGCCTTGTAATGTAATTTTCGAAGTATTTTAGTTTTAAGATGTGACTAAATAATTAATTAATGTTTGAGTGTTAACTTGTGTTTGTGGATCAATAACATGTTCTTAATGGTTTACAGACTAAGTCTGTCAGACTTACAGTTAAGTTAATGATTATAAGCCACGATTTTATAAAATATTTTGTACATGGTTTCTACTCATCTGAAATAATCATTGTAGATTTCCAATTATAGCTAGTAGATATAAGATATTATAATATAGTAAATCACTTATACTACACCTAAAAAATAACGATAGATAACCGCTACTTGAATGCCCAGAAAGGTTATAGACGTCTAGTACTAGTTGGTTAAATTATACAGTTAAATACTGCAAAATTATTTTCAATTTTTTTTTTCAAATATTCATAAGATGCTATAAATTTGTAACTAACTCTCATATGATATTGACCGTAAGATGAAATTCGAGTAATATCAACATAGTTTGGCGAAATTATGAATATTGTTAAATGTATTATGTTTATTGACAAATTTACTAAGTCCAAAAAAAAAATGTGTAGTGGCGTATGTGAGCTCTCTTAAACGATTAAATGAGAATGCTTATCTTTACTAATATATAGTTATCGCGAATGACCATGTGTATGGTCTGCGCATAACTACCCATACTTGTATTCCATATCGTAACGGATGTGCACGTTCCGGATGTCCCTTCATGGTCATATCGCGTGTGATCGCGATTCTTATGTAAAAACACATTATTCCAGCTAGCGGTAATTATAACAAAATGTGACAAAGAGTTTAAAATACCTATAGACTTTTTGTGCTTATAGTTTATGCTGTTAATAGTAGTTGTTATTATACATATTATATAGGTATATAAAGTATTATAAGTATTTGTAGCTCATTACAAATGTGACATTAGATATAACTGCATAAATATATTTTCAAATTTGATAAGTTTTTATATTTTATGTACATTATTAAACAATTAAATCACAGATAATATTTTTTCAATATTTTACTTATATTAATTCGTAAAAAAATCCATATATATATTTTACAATAGGTACTTAAGTATTAAACATTGCCCATTGGTCACAATAACGAATAGGTATATACTATATACCTAATTTATTTAAATGTATGTTGATTGGTAATAAGTAATTACATAATACAATTTTTTTTTTTTTTAAGAATACTTTAAAATATTTTATTGTTAATAACTATATGTCTATATAATAGTATAGTAATATAATAATATATTAAGTGTATTGTTATTATAATATGTTTTTATTTTACAATATTTGTGATAGTAATAAAAATTAATAAAATAATATATACAAATTAATATTATAATATTACCTAAATATATGTGATACATTAAATTTTTTTGTACAGAGAAGAATATATATTAATTATTTTGTACATTTTTTTCACGTTTAATTCGTGTTATTTTTTCTCTGAATTAGGATTAGTTAGTGACTTCGATATTAGTTAAGTTATAAAATATAAGGATTAGTATAAATTCAAATTACAAGTGTATATTTATAACATAAATATTTATAGTAAACTTCAATTACATATCTTAATCACGATTAAAAATATACTCAACTTAATCATGCTAAAATTGATTTAAAATCAAATCTTTTTAATGAGCTTATCATTTTAATTAATAATTTTTAATATTCTATCTTCCTCGTATGGTAGTTACTAAAATGGTCATGTTAGCGGTAACTATACAATAGTCACAAAATAACTGGTAAAGTTAATACTAATAGTTTTCATATAGATTAATATAATATGCAATTATATTATGATATATATATATTAATTATTTCTTAGAGTGATTAATTATTTCTATACATTATTTTGAATTTTAATAGATCCTTAGGATAATAAAATTTGATTTAATTCATAAATTCTAAGAATTAAAATACATCTTAATTTAAATGAAATGTTTTATTAGATTTTCGTATCTTTGTTTCCTGATTACATAATCGAAAATACATATTATAAATTTGACGTTTGTTTGAGGGTCATATGTCATTTTATGATTTTTAGAACAAATCATATCATGGGTCTCTTTTAAATTTAACATGTGTCTTATTTTATTAAATGTACCTATTTCAACTTCAAATATTATTTCTTTAGTTTGTAAATTTTTTAACTGTATTGAATATGTTTGATTAAATAATGTATCGTTACATGTAATACTTAAAATAGGAGATTGTTTTATTCCTAACCTACGCAAAATTATTTCATTAGAATCACCATTCCACACAACTAATACGTTAATTTTATCACTTTTCGAAATGTAGTTCTCAATAAATATTGGAGTTAAGTTATTAATTTTAGTTTTTAAACATTTATTTAATTGATCCAAACATACATCTCTGAACTCGGTCTTACATTTAAATATTCGATTTATTTCTCTTATAGCTAGACAAAATTCCTGGTCTTTCATAGGTCGGACCTCCTCATCAAGTGGCAATAATAAAGGTCTACCTTCAAGCTTCCGTATTTTAAATCTGTCTAAAGTATTCGAGATTGCACCAGATAACAATACGATACTTGTCTTGTTTATCGTAGTGAATTCAAAATCCACGATAACGAATTTATGAGTTGAATTATTATTCCATTCCATCCTATAAGTAACCTTCTGCTATACTCAAATCAATTAATATTTCCTTTTCTACAAGATTATTTGTATTATATTGTTTAATTCAACCTCAATTCCAATTTTTTAGCGTCTTTGCATCTATAGGTATTTATCAACTATGTTTTTATATTTATTTATTACAAATATATTTTTATCAATTTTTATTTCTCAAATTTTATATATTTTGGAACTCGTATAAAATTTTATTAATTACCCTTGTATTACACATATTTTAAAATAAATATATGTAAGTATGTTAACTCAGTTTATATTCAATTATTTAAATATTTTTTTATAATCTATTTTAATCTTAAGATTATTTTTTCTCACAAAATATAAGGACTTATTATTCCATTTATTCTCTGCAAATTATTATTTATTCAAACTATTCAGTAGTTATCTTCTAATAATATATAAGTAATATAATATTATATTATACCTAGAACTTATTCTTGCCTGAAAAAACATTTCACTTTTATCATCAATTATTACTTTAAACAAGTTTTCCACTACAAAGCACCAATAACAATATTTTATCTTACTACAATACTATACCTAATTACAACATATTTTTTATTAGAACAATATTTATATATATATATATATATACATTCACTAAAATTTATTACAAAGTACATACAATTCCAAAAGAAGTCGGATCATTCTATTGTCGTTCTAGATCAGTTGTCGCCTTATTGGTGGTTTTCTCGTTATGTACGGATTTTTCTTCAGAATCGTTGAAGTGGACGTGTAGAGCACAAAATATAAGCAACCGTGAATGAAGTGTGTGTATAGAATTAGAGGTGAAATAAATAATCGAAAAGATTATTATAAGTGTTTTTTTATTCAAAATATTTCAATGTTTTTTTTTTTTTTTATTGAAAATATTTCAATGTGTTTTTAATCGAAAATAAAGTCTAAAACACCAAATCCTGGCATAGACCGACGTGAAGGTGCTCGCTGTAACTCTGATAAATAACGTCTGAAAAATTCCTATCTTGGGCTCTTCTATAATATACAGATCTTTTTCCCACTATTCTTGGACATATCCCTTCTGGTCAAGAGATGCGCATCACCGTGTTCCCGTGGTTTGCGCGTCCTACTGTGTCACGTACTACGTGCGATGATTCTATGGTTTTATGGCGTCCAGATAACGTACCACCCATACCTATAAATCCTTTAGACCAATGTAACGTATGCGCGCGTTTTTCGATTAGAACTACTGCGTAGTTTCATGTTTTAACGCGTCGTATTTATAATATGGAATGTGTTTTATAATACTGCACAGAGTTTAATCTTTATTTATAATATGAGTTTTGTAAAAGTACATATTAATAAGTACTTGCAGAACACACCAGACCTACCAGTAAAATGAAAAAGAGAGTTCACGAGTAAATTACTGATTAAATCATGACCGCTCCACTGCTCCATGGCTCTACTTGCTCTACCACGGTCGCCACTGCCACTAGCACTCTCTCGGCAACTGGGATATATTTAGAAATAATAACATTTGTAATAATAATATTGTTTCTTTTTTTTTTTGAAATTTGCCTGAATAACAATTTTAAAATGTGAAATATCTCTTCATATGTGCAGCAAAAAAAAAATTAGCCCTAATCACATCAAATTCTTAAGTTGTATTGTTTATGTCCAGTTCTACTAATATAGGTCCAGGGATGGATCCAGAAATGTTATATGAAGGTAGCGCAAAATTGTCCTTATACTTGCGACTATAAGCTGCCTGAATTGTAACATAAAACGTAAAAGCAACAAAAAGTGTGTTAGCCCTTGGCCTCCAGGACTTGTCACTACACAATAAATACAAAATTATATTATTTTATTTTTCGTAAGCACTGGCGAGTAAGTCATTGATCGCCCATCTTCTTCATCAGTTGATTTCAACGGTGCTATCTTCGCTTTCGTATTCATCTTCTTGAGCTCCCAATATTCAGCTTCACGATAGCTTTCATTTCCACTACAGCTTCTTCTTCAGCACGTACCCTTAACAATTAATAGTAAAAAAATGAACTAAAATGAATTATTTAAATGAAAATAATAAAAATAAATGAAAATAGACTGACAATTCTACACCATATTATATGTTGATTAAATAAACCGTGCTAAGAATAAATGGTTCTTCGGTTTTGTTTACTCCCCACAACAATGGGAATATAAATCCCATAATTATAAATCGTGCAAAAAAAATTGTTAATGCTGCCATTTAAAAAAAAATCAGGTTAACCTACCTATAAATCATAATATAGACAATAGACATAATATAGTAAATAGTAATTAATAAATATAAGTACTTACATAAAACCATTAAGAACGAAAATTTCAAAAATATTTTGACTATAACTTGATGTTATAATGTTATTAGTGTTTGATTTCAGATTTGAATCAATTACTTGTCTTAAATTAATTATAAATTTAACTAACTTTTGTTAAGTAAGAATTTTTTTTTAACAATTATATAATAATGCCCACTTTTGTATATTATATAGATACTTAATACTTATATATTATTCATATACAATAGATAGGTATATAAAATAATAATAGGTAATAGGTATTATACATAACATTTTGTTATTTTTTTTGTTGATTTTTTTTTGCATTTGTAAATTACACTTTAAAAATATTGCTGTTAAATAAATATGAGTATATATATATATATGACTGTGAAAAAAAAAATTTAGTAAACAAAAAAAAAATATAATAATAAAATTCGTAAGTGTAGGCATACAATAACCAATCGATGGTTTCTATACCACACTGGGTTTTGCGTTCAGTCTACTATTATTATTGATGTGATGTGTATAGAGGGTGTCGATCGTTTTCGTTAACACATGCATATAAATTATTTTGAAAATTAACAATCGATAATAACCCCAATCTTAGTATAGTACCTTACGTATAATAATAATTATATTTAGACATTTTTGATTTGATAATATATAAGTATATTAAAAAAATGATTTCAAACGTTATCTAGAAAACACAAAACTTATATTAGATACAGTGACAATAGTTACATGCATATAAATATTTGAAAAGTTAAATTATAAATTTTCATTTAGTAAAATCATGTATTTTTGTAATTTTAGCTTCAGACTATATATAGTTGTTAAATTTACTAACCTGGAGAGTTCTTGATCTTAGACAAAATAAAAGGTATACCCATAGAGTGAGAATGAAAACTCAAAATTAATGGATGATTTTAAAAATTATATTCCCGTTCTTCGAATATTCTAAAAATACAAATTTTATAACGCAACGAGCTGTCAGCTATCCATCCCTGCAAATATAAAATATCATATATATATATATGACTTATTTACATATGCACTTTGCACCTACAATCTACCTAATATATACATACAAACATGGGCAAGACGGAACACTTGCCCCTCCCCTGAAATAATGTTATTTCCACAGCAATTGGTAAAATTCCCAATAAGAAATAAGCTTTTAAAAATAGGTTTACCTATGTATTCAGATAAAAAAAAATTTGCCCTCCCCCCTAGAAAAATGTCTGGAATCGCCCATGTATACAAAATGTCAACCATGGGCGCCCATAGGTAACATTTTAGGGGGGGTCAAAATAAAAATTTTTTTAAATGTATGATAATAAAGATACCTACTAATAATATTATGCTAATATTTATTGAGTTACAAGTTCATAATATTTTTTGTCCAGGGGGGGCAAGTGCCTTATCTTGCCCTCCCCAGTGGGCGCCCCTGATGTCAACCTAACATGTGAGACATCCTGTAAACATAAATGTGATTGTGAGTGGATTACCCATTTACGAGTTTTTTCACAATTTTTACACCATAACAATAATTGCGGTATTTAACGTGCCAGGTGTTGTTGACTATTGTTCGTGTGATCCACCACGTACGGTAAAAGTTGCAGTAACTGAGTATAAAAATACATAACTCGTGTTAATCTGTGAATACTATACAAAAAATATCAACGATGGCTTACATCCAGATATTGGTGATCGTGGTGTGCTCTTGCTTCCTACAGGTAAATTCAAATAAAATAAAATCAATATCTTTACCTATAATATATAAAACGTGAAAACTAAAAACTGATAGAATTTTACAATAAGTATATCTTTATAGTCGTGATATATTATAATTATTGACATGTGTTGTATATTATTCAGCATTATATAAATATTATTATAATCATTATTCGATATAGATATATAGTTTCCTATAACCGTAAAATTCTAAACTTATTTTCATGGAGTATTATAATGGAATTTTCTAGAAACATATTTGATCGAGGCGCTAATATAACATTATAATATAATCGAGTAAATGACTAAAAACTAATGATATTATTAAATATATTTATATCAATTATGTCGTTATTTGTTATGGCTAACTTAAAACTCTAAGCAGATGACTATTATCGAATAATATAAAAATAAATTATTCAAATTAACATCAGCTTTCAGTCGTGAGGTACTTTATTATCCTGCTTAAAAGTTATTTTAAGACGTGATTATAATATTATGTGAATATAACCTGTATTTATATCAAATCTGTATCAGAGTTAAGAAATGTTGCACATATTTTTTAACTAACTTATATTAAAACATATTTTTGTGTCATACATTGTATACAATTCTCATTTCACCAATATTAAATTATTAAATTCTAAAAAGAAAATTAAAAAGTACCTATCTATTACTATTTTCAAAAACTATTTTTTTGTTTTGCACACAAATAAATATGATAGTAAATAATAATGAACTACAATATGTATATGGCGCTCGACTTAGACGAATCCTCTATAAAAAAGTATCAAGTCTTGTGGCCCCGCAACCTCCCTCGACCCTCGCTCCAACCCATCCGTTTGATGTGGAAACCCGTCACCGTTTGGACGTTTTCGTGTTGCAGGAAGCGCTTTTAGCCCAACCAAAAGCTCCGGCCAATGGCGCGCAGCAGTACTCGGGCCCCGATGTCCGGCAATCGGTCCCGCCGTCCCGGCCGCTGAGGCGGGCGACGATGGTGAAGCGGACCGTGTCCCGAAAGCCGACCGCCGTGGCTCAAGAGCCGCTTCCGCCTCCGCCGCCCAAGTACCCGTACCTGACCGCGGTGAAGGACAAGCTGTGGAGCACGTGGGAGGACATCAACCGGGACGCCATCGGCAAGCTGAGCACCAGGGCGATCAGGAACGCGGTCGGCCACATGCTCGCCGACGATCTGTTCTGGTCGACGGCTACGGCCTTTGTCAGGAGGCGCGGCAAGATCACCAACGACAGTGAGCGAGCCGACAAAAAGATCCAGACGTGCAACGCGATCACGTCCATCTTCACCAGCCCGAACGCCATGGAAGGATTCAAGGACGTGGTCAACGACGCGTACGGCACGGTGACCCGCTTGCAATCGGACGTGGGCGTGGAAGCCCTGAACGTGGCCACCGAAATGGTCAACAACGGCGAGGTGACCAACATCCTGGACACGATCACCGACGCCGTGACCAACGTCAATCTCAGACCGGAGATGTTGATCAAGGGATTCGCCATGCTCCACAAGACGCTCAACATGGGCGGTAAGATAAACATGAGCGATAACATGGCCAGGGGCCTGATGTCCATCACGTCCAGGTTCAACAAGTAGCCCGACCAAAATTTAAGTGCCCGACAGATAATATAATATATAATATTTTAATGTAGTCATCGCGTCAACTCTGTGTAATAATAGTAATAATAATAATAATGTCGTTTGCGCGCATGCGTAATATAGTGTAATAGGTACACTCTTCTTACGGGTACACTTACGCTTAAAAATTGTTAAAATACAGGTACACATAGGTACCTAACTATTGTTACGATTATTTACCGACGATGTATATACATCCGATCAGCGAAGTTCATCGTATGTATACCTATATAAAAATACCTATTCGCTATAATACGTACAACGTACTTAAACAATAATATATGTCATGTGCCGCGTTATATAATATTATATTGTTCGAGCAATCGCTCCTCATTGCACACGTAACCATAATATATTATTATACATAAAATACCTGTATGAGATTATTATTTTGAATATATTATAATTAATATACATAAACAATACACATTATACATATATTGATATATATTAATATTATCGACATTATATTATATACATAAACTCGATTTATTTTTTACATACATTGCAGTGTACACCGACAATTTATATGCATAATAAACTATATATATTATAACAACTGAGCATCACTGTCCTCTCAACACATATATGGGTATAAATCCAAATCGCGTATAAATATCAAGTGGATAATATGACGCCGGCTGACCTCAAAAAATATGAATACAATATTATTATGCGTATGGCACTGCACCCGGCTGCGCGTATCTACCTTGAAGTGTTTTCACGCACAGGATTACACACGTCCCCATAGGCGCAACTAGGAGGGCTTTGGGGGATAAGCCCCCCAAAACTACTCGTATCTCCACCAAAAAATATATTTTACCTTTGGTTTAGTTTTGAGGGGGGACTATAAACAAGAATAGCCCCCCTTAGATTTAGTGCTATAGTTGCGCCACTACACGTCCTTTTCGTCATTGCATCGTCGCTCTACTCCAAACAATACATAATATTACGTACTGTGTACTACTGTATACAATGGCCTCCACGTAGGCCGTAGGGTACCAAGTAGTGCGATTGCACTGATTTTGGTGTGGGTCCCGAGGCTTCATACATTTGGTGGGCTCACTCTGGAGCAAACACTTTAAGTACATATAACTATACTAAAATCATCTGGATTTTTAGATCGTTGAATGAAACGTAAAGTGTTAACAGCGTCAAATATGTAAACAAATATAATGACTAATACTATAACTATACAAAGTGCGCAAGTCGGTCGTGTTTGTAGTTTGTGTTACGGGACAGGACTCAATGAGGACCCTTGAAATTTATATCATTAACTACTGACTGACTTTTGTGCCTGTGTCATAAATTCATATAAATTCATTACATTCTATTATTATTTAGGTACCTACTCGTCTATTTTATACTGTAGTAAAATAATGAAATATTATAATGTTGGCCGTGGATTTGCGACGTTTTTAAATTTAAAGAAAACATGAAAAATTGAGAAGCATAAAAGTATGCATTAGATATTATAGCATTAAAACTTATACAGTAATAACACATTAATTGAATCAAGTGAACATGAATATAATAGACCAAAATAAATTTGGAGGCCCTAAAATATCATAACTGCAGTGGTTCATAGAAAACCCGTAGACGCCACTGAATTTGTATATCATAGAGTATCCATTACGTGTTAACAGTGGAGTATACAAGGGGGGACGTGGGGAGTCAGACCCCCCCCCCCCGTTGGCTTTATTATTTTTTGTTTTTGCTTAGAATATTTAGAATGCACTGAAATGTAATATTTTGTTATATTATGAATTAGGATCAATCAAGCTATTGGATTTTAACAATTTTGTCAAAACTGAACACGATTATAATTTTATTTTGGTTTATTTATGGCAAAGAAATGTTTATTTGGTCGAAATGGTCAATGACGACTATGATTATTGATTATAGAGACAATACTTCAATACTATATATTTTATAAATTTATAATATGTATATAGAATATAATATATAGAAGTTTTGACTTTTTGGAGTATTGGAGTGAATAATCTTCCATATTGTGTTTGATAATATGAATTTTGAATCAATTAAAATTATATTTATTGTTTCTTATTGTTAAATATTTTACTACCTAAGCAAAAAGTTTTGAGAGGATAGGGGATTTTCCAATTCCTCCTCCTATTTAATTATGTCGTTTTCTATTTTTGATCCCCACTTTCAGAAATCATGTCTACGCCACTGCGTGTAAATATACTTAATACTTGGATGTAATATTATACCGTGGGCAGTACGCGTCATGCGGACGTCGTGGAAGAGCATGAGGGAATAGGACGTTTCAACGTGGACGAATCGGCAATTCGACTCGGACGTTTCGGCGAAGTGTCAATGAAAATGTTATTATTTATCATATTATAATATAATACGATTTTACAATGTGACCATTTAAGAATTATTTTTGAAAACTTCATATTAAATTTCTTTTCATAATACCTCATTCTATTCTTAATAAATGTTTGAAAAATTAATTTAAACAATGAACATTTATGACTAGGGCTAGGATTTATATGCAATGAAAAATAATTGTAAAGTTTGCATTTGGTTTACTAAAAATATGCAATTAATATTATGTCACCAAATAATATGGATGTAGATAAATACAATTTAAAATTGTTTTAATGATATTTCTAATAATATAACCACCAATATAATCTAGTATAACCCAAATCAACATCATCGAGATGAAAAAATATTTTTTTAGATCATTATCGTCAAGAGTTTAATAAAATTTGTATCAGATTAACTTCGTTTTAGAATTCTAAAACATTGTCTTCAGTGTAATCGAAATTTGAACAATTTCCAGATTCAACATCAACAGTTTTATTTTTTGTGAATATTAATAATCGCCTTAAAAGTATTTTTAAACTTCACTGTATTTGGCTTGTTGTATGAGCCATCTATTACTTTAGCTTATACAACTAGAATAAGTTGTAAATGATCTTGAGACAATTTATAAGTCAATACAAATTTTAATGGATTTTGACATTTATTAAGTAATTGATAGGCTATATTTTTAAAGTACATTCTATAGTAATAAATTATAAAACCAATAACATTTTTCCATTACCTAATATAATTTGAACATTCTTTATTTCTATATTTTTAAAACAACTATAGATGTTTCGTTGAATATATAGTTTCGATTGAGTTAATGTCTATAGAATTAATTGGACTTTTAAATCTTTAGAAAAATTAATTTGACAGTTTATATAGCGTCGGATTTTTATTACACACCAGACCGGCAAACATGTGATTTCTTTAGAAAGTATTCTTTTAACAATTTACAAATTGTTAATTATCATATAATTATTATTAGTTAGGTGCTGTCATTAAATTCTAAGAGAATATGTATTTATGAAAACCAAGAAAAGAGTTGCTGATAAATTAGTTCAGTACCTCAAAAATTTGTTTACACAAATAACTCTAAGTGTAAATAAGTGTACATTTTTATTTGATAAAAAATGTGATATTTTCAACTCTTAAATTTAGACTAAAAAGAAATGTTTTATAAATTTCAATATGAAGAGTAAATAGGAATAAATACAGTAGTATACATATAATATAGCCTATCGAAACAATTCTTAAAATATTTTGAAATATGTCAAAATTGCTGGAGGTATTCCTTTTCATCCGGAGGAGGGTATTTTGAAGGAGATATATTTAACTTGATTTTTGCATATGTAGAAAACAAAATTTCAGAACTTATTTAGTTTACTTTAGATTAGGCGATTTCAAAATATTATCTACATTAAATCAATTTATCTTGTTTAGTCACAATAATAATTTACTAAAAATAATTAACATACAATTATGTACTTTTTGTTTATTTCATAATATGCAATTTAACGTTTAAACATGAAAATTAATTCACAGTGTTTTGTGTGAGGAAACATATCAACTGGTTTAATCGATTCCAAAGTAAAAGGACGAGTTTTTTTGTTGTTAACAACTAATTCAACAAGATTTTTCATAGTTATTGGACTGTCCGCTTTACATGACACATATGCAAGACTGTTGATCAACCTATTATTTCTAATAGCATTTATGACTTTCGGATCTACAAAAATATACAAATTAATAAAGCAGTCAAGACTCAAGATGTTGCATATTTTTATGTCAACTTACGCACGCCTGCTCGACCAGGATTTAAAACTGTACACAAATTACTGGCCATGCTCAATTCATCCATAACGTGCTTTAATACCTTCAACAAAAAACATTATATGAATTTCTTCAATTTATTATTAAAGTAAACACTTGTATTTACCATTTCTACTTTTCCTTCAATAAAATCACAATTGGGTATATTATTTAATTTTGCAGTCTCTTTAGCGTCGTTAACCGCTTGTGCCACAGATTCAATACCAACACATGACTGTACATGTTGACTGCCTATTATACTAACTGTACCTAATGAAATAAATAAAATTGTTTAACATCTCATTTGTGTAAGTTGTAAGCCAATATTAAGTAATTATAAAATGTTTAATATAATTGTATTTTGAAGAAATTATACCAGTGCCTGAACACAGATCGAGCAAAGTAGATGTCTTTGTTGGATTTATTAATTTGAACAATTCATCATACAAAACTTCAGCAGTTAATGTGTTAATTTGAAAAAATGAGTCTGGAGAAATCCTGAACTTAAAACTGCATAAATCCTCATAAATGTATTTATCGCCATCAACAAGAATAAATGTCGAATCTTTTGAACTTCTAGTGTGCAAACTAAACAAGCCAAACAAAATCTATTAATTATTCTAACATTATCTTTAATACAACATTTCTTAATGAACATATTATATGTGAAAATAGATAAATAATTACCTAGGGTGAAAATATAAAGATTGTATATTAATATTAATACTTTTCAAAAAGTCATTAAATCTGCGTTGTTCATCCAACATAATATCATTAGTATATCCTCTAGGATTAGCAACCACTATAGCCATTTTGTCACCTTTTAAATTACTTCGCACAATAATTCCTCGCCAAAAACCACCATCCATATGATCATAACTAGCAGGTAATTCAGATTTTCTAACAAAAACTTCAAAAGCCTTAAAATGAAAAGAATATGTAAATATATTTAGATGAAATGATTAAGATAAAAATGTAAACTACCTGAGCAATGTCTTTATGTGATTGCTTCATATTAATTAATTTCATTGGAGGCACACAATACATATTTCCATTAGATGGATTACTGACAAAAAATCCAAGGGTTTTAGGATTACCATCGATACCAGGCCGAAAATTAAACTCATCTTTATTACGGTATTCATTGATTTGTGGCTAATTTACAGAAGACATAAAAAAAAAAAAAAAATTATAAAGCATAATAATAATATAAGTATACAATCAAAAGTTTAGATTTATACAACAAACGCTTACAGACGATGAAATAGGAAAGACTTTAGGTAGTCTAATCATGGTTTTTGCTTTGTGTAGTCGACTACGCAATTCCTTGCATACAGTATTTGTCCATTGTTGTTTCAGAATCAATTGTCTCTCATATGGCACTCGACATAAAGGAGTAACAGATTTTTCAAGAGCATAAAATTGTGTTTCATCAGTGAGTTCATTGGTACTGGATACTTCAATTTTGTTAGTAATAACTGAACTCTATTAATAAATAGTTTATAGTATTGAGATTTAAAAACCATTTTAACAAATTTATTTTCATACCTGTTTACGAATATGCATCCAATGATTAATAAACGAATATGTCAGATCTGCGTGCCTTTTAATTTTTACAATATTGTGTAAATTATTATTACAATAAGGTGAAAACATCTTAAACAAAGCCAAAATAATATCTTTATTAATATTTAAATTTAGTAAAAATTACAAATTAAACGGTTAAGCTATGCATGGAAAAAAATTTGGTTCGCTCATTACTTAAGTTGAAGTACAATTATTATGTATTTTAACCGACAACCGTATTAGAATAAGATCTAATGACTAATAGGTAAATGCAATTCTATAGAGAAATCTATCAAATCCGTGGTTATAAATTTCACAGAATAAATTTATAATGCGGTCGGTTCATTTTTACTCGTTATCTCAATTCTCAATAAATTCTCAATGATAACAATGTAATCAGTAATCACAGAATGAACCATAAAATCTACATAAACTCTACAATGAACCAGAGGATTTGATACTATTTTTTTTTTATAGACTTATAGTAACTACCTACTTATTTCAAGCGGATCATAGAAATATATACGTGTATTTTTGCCAAACATTCCGATTGATCTAGTATTCTAATACTAAAATCTGATCAGAGATTTGAATTTGTCTTTAAGTTTACTTGATCTAGTCTTTCCCGCATTTTTTTTTATTTTATCACCTTAAATTAAAAAAAAAAACATTAAAAAAATTATCATATTTAAATTGTTGAAAAATATATAATGATAATAAAAAATATGTAGGAAATTGATCGCAACTCTCAAGCGAAGCACGACAAAAAGCCATTCGACCAAACACCACCCGACAAAAAGCCACGATGGTTTTTTGTCGTATGGTTTTATGTCGTTTTCTAAACATTAAATTCGACACAAAACCATTCGACACAAAGCCATCATGATGTGTACCAACATAAATAGTGTGTACGGTAATTAACAATATTTTAACGACAAAAAGCCATTATAATTTAATTATATAAATTAATTATTTTTTAAATTTTTTTGGCGCCAATTCGTATACAAATAGACTACATTAATTTGTTAGTATTTACCGCGGATCAAAGTTGTGCAAAATTTTATCTAGAAAATTATTCTAATAAAAAAATATTTATTATTGTTGTAATTATTACAAAATATTGTTATTAATAATTATTGATTAAATATTATTAATACTATAATATTGTTAAATTGTTATTAAATTAAAATGTGATAAAAACATTCGAAAATTCTCGCATTTTTTTACTTAAAAAGTTATAGCAACAAAAACTATGCAACAGTAAAGTAAATACGTCAAAAATGCTTGATATCAACGATAAGAAACATCAAAAAAACTACTTTTTGATTTTTTTTAAAAATTGTTTGTTTTTTTATGATAGATGGAAATATGCAAAAAGATTTCAATTATTGTACTTACTATTTAAAAATTTAAAAAATTGAAACCAAAAATGTGACTGCACGTGTATCGGCACTCGTTGCTCCGCTACGCAAATCGAAAATATCCCACGATTTGTTATGCAAAACCACCTCATGTAGGTCACAGGGTAAAATCTAAATTTATTAAAGTGTTTATAACTCTACCTTCCAAAAAACATAGGAAAACAGAGTACACAGCGTTTCACGTATACATGCGTAAATGCTTAAAATCGTAACTTTGGTAAGATATAACTTCCAAAATAACGATTTGAGAGAATTTTTGAATAAAACTATTTGTATTCAGTGCTTAAAACATACATCTTTTGGAAAAAAATCGAGTGGGAAACTGGGAACTAAACTGAATTTTTACCGTCTATACAAAGTAGTATTAAGTAGTAACTATAAAGATAAAATTTACCTACTTAAAGAAAGTGAATAAAAGTATAAAACACCTTTAACGTTAGATTTGTTTTTTATATTAGATTTTAGATTGAAGCATTTTATTTGCTACAAAACATAATGTTACAAAACACATTCTCAGTATGAGAGAGTTGAGGAAGTCATCTGACCTTAGTATATATTTGCTGATGAGTAGGTTTGTTTCTTTTTAATGTAATAAGGATCTACACTATTTAATTTAAATTACTACTTTCAAATTATTATTATTGCTAGTTTCTTCCTACTATTCTAAAATTTAATCTTAGCTTTATAAATATAATAATATATATATACATTTAGATTAGGGGCAAGTCCGCGGAGGGATCGAACTAGCTCCACAGTAATATTTTATCTTAATAATGTTATCTTAATTATACAACATCCACTTTTAAGAGAAAAAAAATTATCACTTTTACCAATGGAAAACTAACCTAGTTTACTTTTGTGAAAAATGTGTATTTTAAAGTTCTTCCCTAATTTAAACTTTGTTATAAACAAACTATTAACAAAAAAGAAAAAAACAAAACATTTTAAACTAAAATTAAGCTACATTTTTTTATAGTGGAAGTGGTTGGTGCTTTGAGGGTTTTAAGTTGGAACTGTAGAGTGTATGTGTCTTTGCGAACGGATCTAGGATAAAAAAGCCACCGACCGGCTGTGAATTTGTAAGAAAGTGCATTTTTTTCGGTGATTGTGAAACATATTGCTTTGTAAGTACATATCCAGCAGTAGCGTAACTGAGGGCCCGAAGACCACGTGTTGCAGGGAGGACCACTGTAATTAGGAGGGGCCTTTGGTTTTTTTTTTTTGAAAATTTGAATAATTGCTTTTTTCAAATTAAATTAGAGTTAATCTATGTTTATTATAATCTATTATACGAAATATATTCGTAATCGTATGGTAAATGTTTAATAATAATCTTATTGTGTGTAAATACCTACAACATGATTTAAGATAGGTTTAAACTAGGTATCTTAAATCGTGACCTACAATAAGTAATAATAATACCTATTAACGTTAAAACGTTTTATTACTCTATGTCTCCAGTCTACAAAGTTATATGTAGTGTGACAGTACTATTTTTACTAATTTTTTCTTATTTTTGCGAGGGCCCAAAGTTTTTTATTACGTCACTAATACCCGGTAAACGTATCTAGCCCGTATAATCTACGTATATAATGAGTATATTTTTGGTGAATACATATATACATAGTTAATATTCGTATAATAACAGTACCTATAATAAACGCGTATTCACAATTTTAAAAAATGTTTCAATAAACACATTTTTATTTTATTAATTAATAATTATTAATAGGTAATTGGTGCACGACTGGTGAGCCTAATTTTAAAAGATTTTTGCTATACGACAATGGTTCAAACTCGGATGAACGTCTTACAATTTTCGCCACAGATGACAGCTTAAAATTGTTATCAGAAGCTAAAGAATGGTTCATGGATGGCAACTTTGCATTATCGCCTACGGAATTCCAACAACTATATGTAATACGGATTCAAGTAAAAACAATATTTATTACACCTGTATTTTGCTTATTAAAAAGAAAAACCCAGTCTAGTTACGAACAATTAATTAAAATTTTATTAGAAAAATGCAATGAGAGGGAAATTTATCTTGATCCTCTTATTGTACATGTGGATTTTGAAAAGGCTGTGATTGAAGCATTAAAAAATACAATTGGAAACCATATTTGTATTAAAGGGTGCTTTTATCACCTTACTCAAAGCACACATAGAAAAATACAGAATCTTGGACTTGAAAATATGTATAGAAATAATAATGATTTTAGTATATTTTGTAGAAAACTCGATAGTTTAGCATTTTTACCAGAAAACAAAGTTTTAGAGGGAATGGATTTTTTAAGAACAATTATGCCACCGGAGGCTGTTGATTTAGTCGATTATTTTGATACCACGTATGTCCATGGGTCTTACAGAAGTGTTCAGCATAATCCGAATAATGGTATCAGACTTCGAAATATTTCACCGCTCTATCCACCATCAATATGGAATGTCTATCAAACTACCCTTGATAATGGACATCGAACTAATAACGAAACAGAAGGGTGGAACCATCGTTTCTCAAAATTAGTAGGTCACAATCATCCTTCTATTTGGTCATTAATAAAGAAAATGAGATTAGAGTTATCTTCAGATGAAACTAAGTTAGCCCAATTCGTAATAGGCAATTTAAGTAAAAAAAAAAAAAACTTATGAAAAAATGCAAGAAAAATTGCATAAAATATGTAGTGATGGCTTAACACAACGAACAATAGACGAATATTTAACGGCTATTGCTTACACAATACGATTATTTTAATTATTTATTTTATATATTATATTTTTAAATTATAAATTTTAACTTTTAGATTCTGAATGAAGTAATGAATTTACAATGATGTTTTTTGTGTACAATTTTTTTATTATATTATTATATTATTATTTATTATAAAATGTACAAGTAATTTTGTAGTTGAAAATTCATATGATAGGTACTTGATTTAAAATTCGTTTTTTTTATCCGTGTCTTTTTTATCGGTGGCTTTTTTATCCCGTGGATTTTTTATCCCATAGCTTTTTTATCAATGGCTTTTTTATCAGTGGCTTTTTAGTCCGTGGCTTTTTTGTCGGTGGCTTTTTTATCCGGTTACCCTTTGCGAACAGAGTGGAATGCAGTAGTAGAGTATAAGTGTGTTTATTTAAAATAATACAAAATTAAAAACTTATGTAGAAATTTATGGATAAAGTTATATATAACTCTACCCGAGAAATTAGTTAAATAAAAAGACTGTTACTAAATCCTACAGCTTGGTTGATAATTGAAATTCTAATTTTACAATGCCTCCGAACTCATATTTATATGAAGTCCTAGCTGGCAAATGCACGATAGAGAAGTACATAGGTAGTGGACAAAAATGCAGGCGGCATAGAAGATAGTTGTTCCTAGTTTAATGGGATTGTTTACCAGTCCCAAATATAAACGGGATTAGAGTAATACCTAGTTCAAAATTATAACATTTCGTATTTCCAAGAAATAGTAAAAAGTCCCGAGGACGAGTTATCTACTTATAAGTTATAATATAATTATAAATATTTATTATATAATTATATAATTAATTTCGGCAGTGGCGTAGATACGATTTTTTTCTGGGGGGTGTTTTAAAATATATTTATGATACAAATTACGAGTTATTAGTACTTCATTTTTATTTTGTTCTAACCATTATCTATATAAAATATTTTGGTTAGGGGGGGCGTAGAAACCCCTTACACCACCCTTCGTAAATACGCCACTGAGTTTCAGAGTTCATCCCGATCCCGGACAAACTTTGTGACACAGGTATATAAGGTATATATAGAGATAGATGGAAACGTTTAGCGCTAAACGTTACAGTAGGTATTAGATAGATGGTCGAATTTTACTTCTTGGAACAATTCATAATAATATGTTTACGCAGCCGCCGATAAAACATACAAAAGAAAAAAAGGTCAGGTTACAGGTAGCTGGAAACCTTAGATACTATCGCAGTCAGTCACGGGAATACCCGAAATACACCATGCAATTATACATATAAGTATGTAAATTTAATAAATATATTGAAAATCTTGAGATAAAAACAATCCTATTTTTTAAGTTGGACCAAATTGCACACGGTGTAAAATTTTTTATCAAAATCGGTCCAATAGTTTTGGAGTTCGTCCAGGACAAACTGTTAGTCTGTGACACGAGATTTTTATTTATAACATAACGAGCCGTCTATAATTGTCAATCACGGGGAATTATTATTTATTAATTTATTTTTAATTTTACATTAGGACACCACTACATCAGTACAATGTTCAGTCATCAGTCTTCAGTGCTCACTGCTCAGTACGACAGTACCGCTCACTGTTCAGTGGTTCAGTCTTCAGTGAGTCGTGACTCGTGAGTGACAGAGCCGCAGTGTACGTTAGTTTTAACGTTATGCTTATTGTTGTCACCATATGGCAAATACTGTAAATGACATTTTACAGTATTCGCCAATTCGTCATCAATTGTAAGTAAGTACTAATAGGTAGGTACTATTATTAGTACTAATAATCTATATATATATAATAATTATATAGGTACAATTTAGGCCTTAGTTACAAGATATGAACCAAAATTAATTTTGTATTATTAATTATTATACTTGAAATATTACTTTAAAATAAATCTTCTAACACCTTTTTTATATTTATTTCTGATACCTAATGTATATAAATTAGGTTAAAAATTGGACTGTTAAAACTAATTTAGATTTTATGTACATTAGTATTTACACAATTTATAACTTATAACAATTAATATAATATAACATGTTGTAATGTAGGTGTACCTAATACATATATATTGCCCAATAGCCCTGATGCTGAGGATTTATCTTTATAATAATAATAATACAAATAATAAAAACAGATTAAATACTAAATGTAACTAGTAAATAATAAAATATAAAATAAAATAATGAAATATATGGTATTATGTGCAGTACTTATGCATATTTACATAATAAATAATAATAATATAATATAAAATGAAAATTACAAAACTATCTTGGTACCTATTTTTTTTTTTATACTTAGATAGTTATTAAAATATTCGTATGATATTTGTTGTTTCCAAATTACAAATAGGACAGCGTTGTTGAATCATATCAACCGAACAATCTAAACACAAGCATTTGTGCCCACAAGGAATGCATGCGTGGCTGTTGATATTTGTTAAACAAATCACACAGCAATTTTCTGGCCTAGGTTCGACAGCATCCATGTTGATTGGAACTTGAGGGATGTTTGCCCTGTCTCTCTCTAGCCTTCGTTCCTCTATTTCCGCAATGGCAATATATAATGGATCACCTTCTTCAGGTAAAACAAAATCTCGTTCGTCTAGAATATTTTTTTAATTTTTTTTAATATAGCTACTTAAAAAATAAAATATGTAATAAATAACATTTAATTAAATAACCATAATAGCATTACCAATCAAAATATTGAGAGCATTTTCCTGTTGTGTTGCCATCTGTCTTGTACGGTTTTGTTGTTCCAAAATCATTTCATGCAATTGATTTTGTCTATTAAAACCTAATACAAAAGTGAGTTTAATATAATTAAATAGTTTAAGTATAGATATATTTTCTTATGAATTAAAAACGTCTAAATATAATTGATATTAAATATTATTTACTGAATTTTATTTTTTCATGAAACTAAATAACTTAAAGCCAAAAATGTAAAACTCTTTATGACATAATATTGATACAGTGGCAAGCTATCTACCTATACATTTAATTTTAATAATACCGATTAGGGTAGATGAATTAATGCATAGATATTTGTGCGGGTAAGTAGGTTACCTGTTACTTTAACAATAAATTATACTACTATATTTTTAGGGTAGCCACAACTGATGCATACTTTTAAATGTATCTACATTATTTATATAAATATATTTAAATGTTTATAGCCTAGATTTGATATGATATATTATTTACAAATACATAAAAATCCAACCTTCGTCATTGGCAATATTCACTGGATGTTCTGGAATCTGAGGAATTTCGTAGGATATATTATTGCGTCTACGTTCTAAGTAAGTATACACATATATTAATATTTTTATTCGCTAATATTATCTTAGTTATTTTTTAGGAAAATTAAGGAAATGTTTCTACCTGAATCATAAGCTAAATGTCCAGTATAGGCTAAGAATTCTTCAATACTGAGTCTACCTTGCTGTAGTTTTTCAGTGGCTAACGATAAATTCCGGTCAAGCTGCACATATGCTCTACGCCTCGGTCTCAGTATGGGTCTTTCTTGTTGGACATGGAATTTTTCACTGAAATGTTTGTCCAGTTTTAGGATTGTTTCTGGAAATAGAGTTTAATTATTATAGTAAGTTACATATAAAAGTAAATCTAAAAATAATTAAACATATTTTATACAACTGACACTAAGTCCAATAAGAAAATGTAAAAAATGATAAATTTTAAGTGGGTGTATCATTAATTTATAGTTATTTCCATACCTGGAAAACCAGGAGATTTTTATTAATATGTCCTAGCTTAAAATTATTGAAAAATATTTAGGTAGATATTTATGTTTTCTAAAATTAGTGTATTTCATAAATTGAAGCAAGTTACAAAATTACATATAGGTACATTCAAATTATTATAGACTTCGAATTAATTTATTTATTTGTAAAATATTCTAAACTTCAAAATTTGAAAAATTAGTATTCACAAATAAATATGTTATATTTAAATAGTTATGTAAACAATATATTTAATGAAATAATACATATTCTGATAATATATTTTAACTGACTTGTGAAGTGCCAAATTCCTGGTCGATTTCCACCCATATAGGAATTTAAAAGTTTATGGAAGACTTCCTGATCATTATTGGTTCTTCTGGGGCTATTGAAAACAGTGAAGTTAGCAGCACCAACACCTATAAAAGTATTTTTAAACATGAAATATACACTTCAGTAGGTACTTATATGAGTTATATTATATTGTAATGTATTATTATTTATTATATTGATTATGTTCATAACTAATAAGAACTTCAGAATCAAATAATTTTGAAACTGAAATTTATATCAAATTATATACTTACGTTCCATCCAGTGTGTCTCAAAGTATCTTACATACCGTCTTGCAACATCTTGGTTTGGAGACTGATTGGCTTTTCTTTTGACTATTTCCCAACCTTCTGGAACCATGTTGGGTGGCAACAATGGTATGGCTTTGGACATACGGAACATGATATGCAAAAAAGTATCATTTCTGTATACTTGTCTCCGAATCCCGAATTCTCTTGCATTTTTCTCTAATGCCTAAGTATTAATTTAAATATCAGATATTGGCTTTTAGTAAATGAATTTAAAGTTTTAAAGCTGTTTTTTTTTTTTAGGTTTTCAGTACAATAAAATATTCAATGCTAACAAGCCAAGTACTTATTAAAAAGCACAAAGACTTGTTAGAATATTTATAGATATTTTATAAGAGTTGCATGGAAGGAATGGATGAACTACAAAAATAGAATTTTCATGCTAAAGGTTAGGTTCTTTTAATACAATTATTATTAAATTTAATAATATTAGGTATAAGACATAGGTAATTATTAATAATTACTGGTTATATAAGTAAAACCATGATAGTAATACTAAAAAAAAAATAAAAAATGTTAGTATGAAAATTAATGACCATTATTATTCACAACAAATATTGAAAATGATGAATTTATAGTCAATAAAAATCTTACTTGGACCATATGAAACCAACATTTCTGCAAGTGAACATTATTGAATACTCGTCCTAGAGCATTTGTCAATGCTAGTTCATAGTCCGTTACAATATTTGTTGCTCTGATGTCACACATTTCACGTAAATATTCAAAAATTGACTGATATGCTGCTTCGGTCTTTCTACGCATCATTATATATGCAACCGGAAATGCCTGTAATATATATGCATTTATCGTATTATATTTATATTATTACATTATTATGTAGTACACACATTAACATATAACTAACTTCTTTTAAATTTCAATTATTTCAAGCAGTTACCTGATCCATATACATTGCCATTATTATCAACAACTGATCATTTGCTGGTTGTGCTGGTCTACTTTTAAATGTCGCATCAATGTGAAGCTCTTGAGCAGAAATTAACAAACTAATATTGTTCCAAACAAATAATGTTAAATATAGTTGGTATATAGTATATAGTTTGAATTTAAATTAAATTTTGGTTAATATTTAATTACTTTTCCAGTGCTGGCGAAATAAATACAACAGCTTCACCACCATCTGGACCGCCATTGATATAGCCCCTATACATATTTTGACCATTATATGTTTGGAACATAGAGCTATAACGTTCATCGTTGAAACAGCCAGCATACTCTAACATTGTCAAAGGTATTTTGGGTTGAGCATCTTTTCTAGCACGTTCCATGGTCTTTAAAAAGCTTGTATATTGGAGCCTTGCATTGTGTAGACCGTCCGTTCTAAAACAGAATTTATACTCAATTGGTTATACTGGTTTATAAATTATTTGATTTTAAATACTTTGATATCTCCTCATCAAAAATTATTCGATGTGGAGTGCTTTCTCTTGCACATCGCAATAAAATGTTTTGCTTTAATGAAACCAATGCCAAAAAACTTGGATCCTCTGGGTGGTTATGGGCTTTTTTAACATATAGCAAATTTTCTACCATGAGACCTAGACAAATAATATTTTTTTATCTTAAGTATTGAAGATATTTTTATTACTATTTATAATACTTATTGATATAAATTGTACAAATTTAATGCTGCTAAAGTTAGGAGGGATACGACTCAGTATATTTAATACATAGATAAAAAAATGTTGATCATACATTCCCTACAAGTTGAATGCCTATATTCAACTGTACATAACATGGCAAGTTGTGAACCCAACTTCAAACAGACATAGTATGATATTATTTTATATTTTTATATGTTTTACACTAATAAGTTATTTAATTATCATAACTAAACATGTTGGATATTTCACTTGACATAAAAAAAAACAATACTCTAGATATAAGGATCATACTGGGTGTTTTTTTAGTGTTTTTACTGCTTGATGGGGCTGAAAGCTGTATTTAAGAAGCCTAGTTTATCTCCATCAGGGCTACATTGTATATGATACAGTAATGTGATTAATCATTTAATTTTAAAACAATTATAGCACAAAGTATTTAAATTAATTAACACAATATCAATATTAATTCAATTTGTTATTTGCACATTCTAATTTCAATTATAGAAACATGTACTTACTATGCAGTATAATGTAAACTATATTAGAATTAAGTATTAAGATACTGTGATTTTGAGAGCATTATACAATGTATTGTTAAAATATTGTTATGACTAGAATTTTTTTTTTTTTTTTTAGGATATAACTTGATCTATAAAAAGTGCTTGAATTGAAAAAGAAACAGAAGGGATATGCTAAAATATTTTTTGAAAACATAAGAAGTACTCGGCTCTTGCATTCACTCTCAATTTTTGTGCTAGCTATAAATATAATATAGATTTCATGATGTACCCTGGTCAATGATAAAGATACATAAAAACAAAACTTATCTTAAAATAATGTTGAAATAATTGAATTTCCTATGGGCCTTGAAGTATTAGTGGAGAATAAACAAGAAATGTCTGGATAATTAATAAATTATTACAATTAATTTATCTAGTTGGATCCAGAGATTGTGCTATTATGGCAATAATATGTAAATTTTAATTCTATCATAAAATATTTATATTAAATATAAAGCACTTTTGTGGGTTAAGCTATTGTGGTTCTATACGCCTCATTTATACTGAAACAATGTTAGCCATACAATTTTTAAATACATAATGTTTTTTACTAAAAATTATCAATAATTAATTAAGCCAATAATTGTTCGTTATGTGTTGTAATTAATAGTTTTATACCTGTAGCAGGACAACCATTCTGTATGCATTTCATAGACTTAGAGTTCTGTCGTGCACATTTAACATTGAAGAAAAACCCGTCATTTGTGTGGTAAAGTTTACTCTTACTGCGAAATCCTTCAATTTCAAATACTTCCATGACTTTGGATAATAAGTGTAATTTACAATTTAAAATTATTTAAAAAAATTTTAAAAAAAAGTAAATTCACTTGTTAAAAAAACGAGCGACGTGTGAGATATTTAATAAACTTTTTTTTGGATTTTCCATAAAAAATTAGGTTAGAAACTTTTTTAATGCCTATAAATAGTGAGAGAGCAAAATATTTTAATATCTATGATGTATAGAAAATGCCTATATGGTAAAATTGTATGGCGTATAAATAATGTAATAAATAGTTATGTTATGAATAAGTAATGCGTGTATAAACAATCGGTAAAAAATTAATGAATCTACGTTAATTATTAAATTCTAAAAGAAGTAAGAACTGATGAGTGCAGTGCCGGATTTAGAGGAGGGCTGAGTGGGCTGGAGCGCAAGGGCCCCCACGAATTCAGGATCCCATAATTTTATAATATTTTAAAATGTAAAAAAATGTATCTTCTTATTTAAGTATAAGGGCACCCACAATACTTTCAACCCTCGGGCAACCACATACTTCATTTCGCCCTTGCAGGATAAATGTATTGAATACAATAATGATGTGTGTTTTTGTTTGTTTGTATACACCATAACTTGTAGAAAGAATGCTTTAATTTAAAACTTTAAGTGAGGTTTCCGGCGGTAAATTGAATATTCTTGGTGCATTATAGACGTCAAAAGTCTTTCAAAGCAGCTGGAAAAACTACAAATTAGTGACAGAAAAACGGGAATTTTTAAGTAAAACCAATTTTCGACAAAATTGATTTTTATATAGTTGTAATTCAAAAACTAATCACTGTAAATACTTGAAATTTTCACCATATGTTTGTATTAATGTTATCTATATACAGTTAAATTTTAAATATATTTTGTCTTTTTTTTTAATCATTTGTAGACAACTGAAGTCATTTTCGATTTTTCAGAGCATTTTTATTTTGAAGTGTCAATAAAAATATTTTGGGTGCCCAAAAAAACTTAGCAAGTAATTTTGTAGTTGAAAATTCAACAAATTCTTCTGTATTTATATCTAACGTAAAAGAATGCAACACTAAGTTTTCCATTAGTTTTTCTTCAAATAGCTATAGAGAAAACTTGAAGTCTCATGGAAAAAATGTTATGAGCGTTTGAATTTTACATTTTTACGAAATTGCGAAACGATAAAGATTTATCTTCAAAAGATTTTCAATATTTTTTATTATTCAAAAAGTAAGTAGTAGATACTTAAAACTTTCACCAGTTGTTTAGATAAGCATTTTCTTTAAATAATTTGATTTTCTAAGTATTTTGCTTATTTGAAGGCTATTTATAGGCAGTTCCGTTTTTACTCTATGGGCACATGCCCTGGGGGCCCAGAATACGGAATAATCGAAACTAAAATTTTAAATTGTAAGCTGTAACGTGTATTAATATTTAATACGACCATCTATAAAAAAATAATTCTAAATTCTGTAAAATAGTTTTTAATTGATAATGTAATCATATTAAATAACTTGATGTATTTATTCAACTTGGGTAGGCCTACTAAAAGGGCCCCTTAAGCTCCGTGTGCCCTTGAAAAACTTAAGACGGCCCTGTTTATAGGCATTTGAAATATTTGTTTTTGTTTATTTATTTTTTTTTTTGTAAATATCGATAAAAAATATTTGGTTTGAGTCAAAATACTTGACAATTTACAAAGTTCCTCATAAGTTAGTCTCTTGTAGTGATTCAAAAACTATAAGGATACATATTATAAGCACAATTTATATTTATTGCGGCGTTTGAATTTCAAATATTTACAATAGTTCGTTAAAATCATGAATATTTGTAGTTATAATTCATAAAAAATTTTGTAGCTAAGAGTTGAAAATGTAATACAAGATTTTCCATACGTTTGGCTTACAATAATATTATAAAAGAACTTAAATTTTGGGGTATTCGGGTCATTAAAACATATATTTTGATAAAAACGTTTTTCACCATCGACACCATCCACTGGAAAATATATCCTAGGCTGTCAAATTATTTCCGTTTAGAATCGTTTTTCGTACACAATGATAGATACCTATCATTGGAAAACACAAATAATAGTGACCAACTATACAGTAGACTGGTACCCACTTGACCACATTTTTTTTATTTATGTATTTGTTTGAACATTTTTAAAACTTAGATTATTTTGAATACATTAGCATGAAGATAATAAAAACTTGAGTTAAATTCTAGTAGTTAATTATACCCGTCGGTGTATTTTTGTTCGTGTAGGAACTTGCATATTATTATATATTTATATGTACGATGTACCTACCTAACCACTAACCTGTGTTGGTTTCGTGTGAGAACTTACCAAGCTGGGCTTTTTCTTCTTTCGATAACTCATATGTATAAACATATACATGGTATGTAAATGAAAAATAGGTAGGTAATGTTTAAATTTAAATTTTAGTTGTAATTAGTGGTTCAACTGGCACACAATCTTGAGGGGGCTACAGCCATCATGTATAAAAAATTTGGTTTTTTTAGTTATTCTTATGGTTATAAATTATAATGGTATTCAGAAAAAAAACCCCGTACTTACTAAATACATAACACTTTTTTTACTATAGTGTACATTTTATAATTTTAAGTTTTTAAACTATTTACCTATTACCTATCTATATAATAATTTATAATTAATTAATTTATAATCTATTTATAATAATTTCCAATGTAAAACGTTTTTGTAAGTACTATTTAATATTCGTTTAATAACTTTTATATCATACCTAATTCATAATAATTTTTAATAAAATAATACATCAAATATTTTAGACTATATAGATATAAATATACATTTGAAATATAAAAGATTAAAGTATATAGGATTAAAAGTAATTGTCGCAAAGTATATAACAATAAACCGAAAACCGCTTAAAAAATTTATATATGCAAATTAAAAATAATGGTATAATAGTTTATTAGATTTTCTTAAGGCTGTTAACCACGACATTAGAAAGCAATGCTTCTAAATGTTTTATCTTTCAACATTTTTTATATTATATACAAATGACAATGTAAAATGCAGATTGCAGCTATATGTATATTTCAGTACTTGTACATTTTATAATAAGAGTAATACATGTTAAGGAATGTTATTGAACTATTTATTATATTTATATTTAATGATTTTTAATTGTGATATAATCAGTTATTGTTTAGTATCTAAGTATCGTATACTAGATGTATATATTTTTTTTATAGTTACCTTTTAATAAAATAAATGTATTACTTAGTATAATAAAATAATTTAATAATTAATGAAAAATAATTGGTTTTGAATATTATGTTTAGATGTGTTACATAGAAAAATGTAATGATTTAATGATTATAATTAATTATATGAATTATAATTAAGAAGAATTATGTATTTAGTTGGTATGGGGCTTTTTTTCCTAGATTCATTATAATACATAATGATGTATGGATTAATTTTAAACTATTGATATCATGACTTATTCACACCATTGTAAGTTACGTGTATTATAATAGTTAAAGTCTCACCGACAAGTACGGTTTAATATATATAAGATACCTTAAAGTAGTTAAACTAATTAACTGCTAAAATATCTAAAATCATTTTGACGAGGAAAATTAATAAGTTAATATTGATAACAAATTAATTAGGACGAACGGAATATAAATGATAACGCAACATTTAATTATTTTGATGGTTTTATGTCGTTTTAAATAATTGTAATAAAATATTGTGCAATATTGGCAAGACTGAATGGGTGATCTTATGTCGGGTGGCTTTTTGTCGAATGGTTTTTTGTCGCGTGGCTTTATATCGGGTGGCTTTTTGTTAGGTGTAACCCTCTCAAGTAGACTTAAAAACAAATTCAAATCTGTTTTCAGATAGGTATCTTATTGGCTATTGCTTCACTGTTCACTGTAGGATCAATCGACATGTCAATAATTTTATGTTCAAACATAACACTATTATTATAAATATTGAAATCTAATGAAATCTAAAAATAACAACTTTAAAATACCCATAAAATTATTAGGCAAAGGGTCTATTCTCTAACAATTGAATTCTTGAACACATTATAATATAGCAACTGCAATAAATTTAAATTTTATTTATTCCAAAGTAAGGAAATATTATATTTTATATGATCTGAATATCTGATGACCGTCGGGAGATCATCATAAATTATTATTTTCTAATAAAACTGAATATTATAAGATTATGTACTTAGTTGAGATTTATTTTACGTATAACTTTTACATTTTATAGGTACTCTTTTATTATTATGTACTAATTCAAATGCTATGTAAGGGATGGCCAAACTTTTTTTGGTCACAATCTACTAAAAATATACTTCACCTTTGAGGATCGACTTCCATGAAATTTTTTTTATTATTGAATAATTATAATTATTAAGAAACATACTTGCATATAGTGTATAATATACACTTAAAATAAATTCTAACATGATAGACTTTAAAATTGTCAGCGATAGACCGTTAGGCTGCCCCTGCTATAAATCTTGAAGTACAATACTATAATTATTTTTATTTTATTTTACATACATATAACATATTATAATATATTTATTAGTTAAAAATGTAGAAATTAATAGAAATTAAAAAGAAAGAATAGTATTAATTATATTTAGTTTAAACTTGAACGATTGCAGTTTATCGACATCGTACATGGTACAATACTCCTTAGGTAGGATATGGCTAATATGCCGAGTGTGAAGAATGGCGAACGGTGATGACTGTAGCTGACTTAAAGTTTTCCCGACATGCGTTGTGCTATATAACAATGATCAATGCAAGCTTAGAGGTAGTGTGAATAGTGTGCGACACAGATAAGAACATCACAACGAAGAAGACTCCGCGACGATTCATACTCCGCCACATTTTTCTTATGGTTTTTTATAGGTACTTCAACGAACAAAATAAAATATTTATAAAGGAAAAATTATTTTTTTAAAGAATTTTTATACAAGAATTTTTTCTTATTACAAAATTAACCAAATTTGAGTACTTCAATCGAAATTTGAGTTTATGCATAATTCGTTTGTTCAAATTAAAAAAAAAAAATGATTAAATATTTATTGATCATACGAGGATAATTCTTATTTGCAATACAAACATTTTTAATTATTAATAATTTATTATGAATTTAGTATTCAAACGACACATATAGACTAAAAAGTTGCCAAAAACCACCAAAACCTAACCTAATCTATCCAAGGTAGCCTATTTGATAAGTATGAATACCGATGCGCCACGCTTGAACACAAAACTTCATTTCAAGCTCTTCAACTAAAAACTACTCCTGGGTTAGATTAGATTCCCTACAGTTAAGCTCTTAAAATCGATATGCTACCTCTGCAACAACTTCAATGTCAATGTCTTTAACTTTTAAGCTACTAGGTGTTTAGAAAGGGGGTTAGCTCCAGATCTGCTGTACCTTGGCCTTAACATGGACGGATAAACTGAAGTATCATTGTCTCTATATGTATCTCCACTATACAATACGACGGAATGAAAATCTTTTAATAGTCGTCGATAATGATCAGAATCTTTTGTATGCAATGAAATACGATGCAATAAATCACATGCATCCAGAAAAACAAATATGAAATAACCACACTACAGTGGTGTGTCTCAATTGCCTATGCGATAACGCCCCGTAATCATAAATATATATTTATACAATAAAAGCATGTATAAAAAATAACCGGTGGATCTTAAACGACTACCGTCTATTGTTTACTTATTTCCAAATGGTTTCCGTCAAAAAATTTTTAACGAACTGACGAATTACAAAACGGTTGCCGTAGAAACACATTTAAAATTAAATTAAAGCTCAGTCATTACACCTAAATTTAAAAAAAAAAACAGGAGTTCATTATGAACATCTTGACAAATTTTTATCAAGTGGTATAACACATGGATTATATAAAAAATTATGCCTAAAAAAATTACCTAATTTATGATTTTTTTTTTATATTTTTACTTATAGGTGTATTTTTTTTTATTTTGTAACCGCTAAAATTATTACAATTAATATTATTTTAATAAAAAATTCACAATTATATATATACTTGTCTATATAATTTTTATAATTTACTTAGTTAACACCAACACATGTTTAACCATGAAAAACAATTTCATTGTACAAAATCTAACACAACCTAACCTATACCAGGTAATGCCATTTCTTTTACATTTCTAAGGCACTCAATTACAACCCCTATATCATGTTAGATAAATATTTTTAAATTTAAATAGTACAGAGAAAACTTGATTAGTGAAAAAAAAGACACAGACTTTTTTTTTGAAAAGAAAAACTTTTAATGCAAATTATAAATTACTTTGATACTAGCTGAATTGGCCGTTTAGCCAATGAAGATATCCAGCTATCTCCATTAGTGTATGGAATTTTCATGATTAAGTATATTTAAAATACTTAAATATATTTTAATTTATATAAATATGTTATTTTTGTTTTATCAATTATGTATACGTGTAAAACTATTTATAAAAATACTAATTTATTATCACTTAAATTATGAACATATTGTATTTTACTATACAAACAATTTGTGTGCAAACAATTGTTGTATTCGAATAATTTTCCCGTAAACTATTTTCAGTGAACAATAAATTGTAGTGATACTAATATATATTATATACAAAGTGATTTAAAAAACATTTAACATGCTCATCCATATTTTTTCTTTTAACCACATGTTTATTCAAATTTTTATAAATGGTACTTTTAAGTATATCCAAAAACACTATTTTAAATTCTTTTATTATTCATACCATAATTTAAAGAGTTTTTTGTGGTATACATTTTTTTTCAAATGAGAACCCTTTCTAATTGTATTTTCTAAAAATGATACAAAATACGTAATAATCAAAATTAAAAAGAACCAAGTGCTTAACAATTCATAGTAAAAATTGGAGGTTCTTATTTGAGAATAGTTTATTGTCACAGGGAATTATTTAAATAACACACATAATTTAGGTATTTGGTAAATATGATCTGTTAGTATAATTAAAAATTAAATTAATGAATAATTCTAGAAGATAAAATGAGAATAAACTGGTTTTTAAATCATTTAATAAATAATATTAAATAAAAATATATTATAAATAATATTATTTATAAAATATATAATATGTAACCATAAAAATATAAAGTGAATAAACTTACTTAAAGTAATTAATAAAATCTGGAAACCTTTTGAGTGAACCAATTTTGGGATTTACTATATACTTACACAGTTCTGATGTATCCATCAAAAAACTAAACATCTCCTAAAATATTAAGAATGTAATAATAATAATATTATAATTTTGTACGACAGAGAACAATAATTACAAATAATAAGTTTAATAAAACGAGAAAGTATAATTGTAGAAGCAAATCCAGTAAAACCTACAGCTATAATTTAATCTCAATCATAGCAATATTCAATGTAAAATGTGTACAACCTGTACCTACAATGTACATATCAAAATACTCATTAACACAAATAAACTAATTTAAATAAATATATAAATAGGTATTAGGTATATAGGAAGTTATAATTCATCAAATGATGATGATGTAAGAAGTATTTTATATTTATAACAGATAGATTTACGTAATCCATTTCTTTAGAATGAGCCAATTTTCTTGTTGTCAACAATTTTCAAAGGATTATAGAAATAATATTAATAAAATTAAAGTTATGTAATGTACACTATACACAATACATAGATAATAAATATTCATAAAAAAATGAGTAATCAATGTACACACCTCTGCTATATAACCTTTTAAGTTTCTAATGATAATCTATCAACCAAAAGAAGTTAATAGTTTTAAGAAAGATTCATGATAAAATATATTCAAAATTAATTTTATTTATAGTCTATCTTTAAAAGTGTACTTTCGGGTTAACTGAATTAGGAAATAAAAATAAAAAAGAAATGAATATTAAATAGATGTAATGAGTAACAGACAATATGTTGAATAATCTTACAATAAATGGGACAAATACAATAAAAAAAAAGTTACAGCTTTATCATAACAAATCATAAATAATTATTACACTATTTTAATTAACTCAAAACAAAACCATCATAAATAAATATAATAATTAATAAAATAATATTTATAAATAGTACACAATTAGACTGTGAAATTGGAAATAAATCCTTTCAATTATAATAACATTATACAATAAAAAATGAAATGTTTGCTTCGCACATTTAATATTATTAAAAACATGAAACTAATTAAATTATATAATTTCCCAAGAATATTCATAATTACACCAAAGATCAATAATCGTCAAACTGTTAAAAAGTTTAATATTAAACTATAACTTAAGTTCTTTATATCATAACAAAAAAATATGACTAACAATCACAGTTAAGGATTTCAGACTAAGCACCAAAAAATAAAAAATGAAGACAATTTGAAAAGCTTATATATCTAATAGGTTATAACTAGATAGTGAATAAAAATATTATAAAAAAAAGAAGCCACCATGAAGTGCTTACTATAGTAATTCAATAAATGATAAAATAATGATATAAAAGAACGTACTGTACAAGTAAATCATGCCAACAATAGCCAAATAATAAATATTACTGCAATCCATAAGAACAATTTTGATAAGTAATGATCATCTTGTTGTAATTGACCAGCAATTGGAGCTAATTAAATTAAATCAATTATTGAAAATGAGAACTCAAAAATGAATCAATTTTTTGTATTTACCTCCGTGTGGACGATCAGAAAAATTAAATGATGTTAAAAATCCAAAAGGAAATGCTCCTATTCCAAATGACAAATGGAAACCACCATCTCCAAAGTTAAATCCAGGGAATCCCTGAAAGAATTAAAGTTAGTTCTGTATAAATACAAAATTATATTAACTGATAACTTAGATAACTTACAGTATGAGCATCAGGTTCAGTTCTTTGACCAGCAGGCCTAGGTGGCACTTTGTTTCTATAACAAAAAAATATTTTTAATAGGTAATTAACACTGAATTCATAGGTAATATTTTAAAAATTAGATAGTAACAAGTTGACAGGGGCGGACAGGGATTAAAAATGTCACCGGGATTTAAAATTAGAGAGGCCACATCTATATACTTATTGATTACACGATAAATTTTTTTTTTTTTAATTTTGATAATAACGACCAAAGGCCACATTAGGCACTAGCCCTCCAAGTTGACATTAAAATAGACTATTAATTATTATGTATATGTTTTGTGTTATAAATAATGACATAAACTAATTGTAATAATGTAAACATTATTGATAAAGGTTACAATAACAAAATTTAATTATAATAAAATTGTTAAGGGCTAATGTTAAGTAATGTATAATAATTAATTAAAGATTTTATTTCAAAATAGTAATTTATTTATTGTGTTTATTTAAATAAATAAGTTGTATTAATTTAAATTATCAATATTAATTAACCTAAAAAAAATTGTAATTTACCTCGGATCTTCTTGTTTAGTATTTCCACGCCCATAGATTGGTATTACTTTGTCTTTACTTATAACAGCTTTACACACAGGGCATACTTGTCGACTTGATCGCGTTTCTAACCATTGATGTAAACATGGCCAGCTAAAATATTAAAAACTTTAGATTTCAACAAAATAATAATATAAACAATCTATTAAATGACTAAACAATAGTAATTAATAGGGTTCATATTTAAAGGCAATACAAACGATAAAACATATTACCACTTAAAATGTGAAAAAAACATTTACTGACAAACAACTTAAGTTTAGGCATCAAGAACACGTTTTTACATAAGAATTATATTTTTATCACTAAATAAAAAAAAGACATTTACCTTTAAATCTGAATTCTTGTAATTAATAAAGCAGCTCAGAAATTAAAGGAATTACATTTTTTTATATACCTTTAATTTATAGCTGACTTAATTCAAAAATGTATTCTTTATAATGATGAAATTAAAAATTGAAAATTTTACTATTTAGCTACGTACTAAAAACATTTTTTTCAGTTTGATAATTAACGCCAATTACAAAATCTTTCTTTTATTTAACAACATTAATTTAATAATATACCAATAATATAAAAATGTTGTTTTTTGAATATTTGTTTTGTTTTGCATTTTAAAGTCTATGCATTTTTTGTTGTCTATTTTAGCTCCTATGATTTTCAAGCACTTGTAACTTCTAATTTCTAATATGTATAATATTTTATTATTTTATAATATTAATTGGATTCCTTATAAGGATTGTTATAATGTTTTGCTAGAAGATTATTGGGATGTATAGACATTATACCCTTTATTATTGAATTTACTATAACATTGGTAATGGATATTTGTTTTAAAATATAATTAATTTACATTTGCAAATGAAGATAGATCAGTTCAAAAAGTAGTTTGCATTTTGTATTTTTATGTTTACTAGTTGAGAAAGAAAAAAATATTTCTTAACTATTGAATATTGTATATGGCAAATAGTGAATAAATTTTAAATACAATTTAACAAATTTAAAATCTTGTAACATCCGATTGATTGAAGATTTATGAAAATAGAAGCTAGTGACCATTTATAACAATTACCTATTTAAAAAATAATGGAAACCACATTCAAAAATAATTTATGTTTGTACTTCATGGCTTAAAAATATTCATTTTTCAAGTTTGTTTTACTCATTTTTATTAACAAATGAACTAACTTTCTCAATGGGTTTTGCAGTAATATGGAAATGTATTGGGCAAAGTATGAACCCAATCAATTTTCAATCACTATTTGTAAACGCTTAGTATTTTGTACGTCATGAATAAAATAAAACAAATTATTTTATTAAGGTTAATTAAACAGCTCACGAATAACTAATAAATTTACTTGGTGTTACAGCTTTAATTTAGCAATGGTACTAACCAAAATAAATGGCCACAAACACTGACAACCGCGTCCTTTGCATTATCCAAGCATATGTTACATTCAAACATGTTATTTTGTTCATCTTTGCTATCATTTTCTTTATTGTCTGTGTTCTTTCGAGAAGAATCTGACTCGTTGCTAGTAGTTGCCATTGCGTTCTAACACGTTCAAAAACAGACTTAATACATGAATGTAATAATTAATAATATTGTAACATTAGCCCTACGTAATACCGTAGACACAAACGTCACATACACCACCTAAAACCAATAAATGGATAGCTAATCAACATTAATAGTATGGTAATTGTTTGTTATTGACGTACACATTATAACCAAAACCAAAGTAACTTTGGTTATCTCCTCTATATTAACGTAGTAAACAACTCCTCCACACATTATCCTCATACGCGATCAACGACAAATGATGTAACATACTAACATTGTTGTTGTTAAGACTTACGACTAGATGAATATATGACGTATTTGCTCGGACTGTTCTATAAGTCCGTTAAATAAATTCAATGGGTAAAATAAAGTTTATGACGATTGCCGGATACGCACTCTGGGATTCGGCAACAGATTCGTAACTGATAGACGACAACGGCCAGACCGAAGTCCTAGCGAAATGAAATCAAAGTTGCACAAAATTAGAACACCGACACGGCGACCAGCAACCAGCTTGAGATTAAATATTAAATTATAATAATTGATTAATTATTATCATGAAGATTAGAATATTATATTCTAATCTTCATGCTTATTATTAAACATTTATATGATTAAACCCAAGGTTTTTGATAATATTATTATCTATTCTATATTCTATTTCTATACCACAAACGCACAGAACATTATTTAGAAATGACTTTCAATCAGCTGATCGGACACAACTACTGTATCACAGAATTGATTATAAGTTGAAAAATATAGGTACGTGAACTGGGAAGTGGGACAAATGGACAATATCGTCAAAATATCCTTGTGCTGTAGTTCTACAAACGTCACAAGCTATTCGTTCCAAAAAAGTTGGGAAAAATACATAATTATTAATTAGTATTGTGTGTTTCAACCTGTTGATACTTGACTACGTAACTTCAATCAAATTTTTTTGATTTTTTCTCATTAAATGTTTCATCTATATACTTAATAGAATGTAAGAGCTATAAAAATCTTAAAAAAATTGAAGTTGACCACCTATACTTAATTGTTAAAAAATTTATTCTGAACTTAGAAGAATTAAAAAAATAACGGAATCTTATTATAATATGTTCATTGTCCATGCACACAACTATTGAATTATATTTAATAATAATGTCAATTTACAATTAAAGCCTCATCGTAGTAGGCATAATAAATTGCCTATACAATACTCCTTAGAATATGACCGATTAGAATCATTTTTTATAATAAGTTATTATGTATAACTGTATAAGTATGTGTAAGACATGATTGATGATTAAACCTACATTTTATTAAATTAAAACACTTAATCTTGAATTTTGAACTGGTTGATATCGATGCCCCTGACGGCCTGACCGTATAGGCACTACAGGCTATAATAAGTAGATCGACCATCGACAAATATCCATACGTTTAATACATATTTTAATAAACAACCGATAACAAAATCAATAATAATCCAATATAACTATTATTTTAGTCTGCATTTTGGGTTTTTACATTAATTATTAATTTTTTTTTTATATATATTACAATAGCATAATAAACACAGGTTTACAAAATCCACAGCTGAAATAATTAAAAAAAAGCAAAAATAAATTTGTTTATTTGGTATTAGAATGAAGTGAAACGAATTTATGTATAAAAATTAGATTTATAAAAAAAATCGATTTAAAGCGAGTGCGGTTATTATTATAACGTATCAGGCCCGTAGCCAGGGTGGGGTAAAAGGGGTCCCTCCCTCATATCCTATAAGTTGGTTCATGTAATTTCTTACAAAGTATGACATTAAGTATATGAGTAGATCACATGCAATTCAAATTATTTTCCGCACATTAATTTTATGATAAATTTTTAATCCAAGACTGTCGTGTACCGTGTACGAATGAACATTTCCTTCCAAATGTATCGTACCAAAATCGTACAAACGTTCTTTAATCATATTTTAAACGAAAAAAATTCCATCGGATCAGGTATTTTTCGTCCATTTTGTATCGGAACAAAAAATGTAAAATTTAGAATTCGCACAAGTTTACTTTCGAAAAAAGCATTGTAGAACAATAGGTAATGGTCCCGTCCAAATATGAATGTTGTTGACAACAATATTTATAGGTACTCCTTGACAATGTAGTATTATATTATTTCCTTGAAATGTTGTTTAGATTACACTACAAAACAAAAAAACATATTTTTTCATAATGTCCGGTCCCCCATGATATGATTACATGTTAAGAATTTAAGATTATTTAATATTTATGAATATTATAATTTATAATAATAAAATATTAATTTCATTAAGTTAAAGAATATTTAAATTTTTAATAGAGATTATTAAAAAATAGTTACAACGGTTTAATGTTTTCAGCTTAATGTTATTAACAAGTTTTTTTTCTTACTTCAGTTCATGAGTCTTGTAGAACGTGTGACATCTTACGATTTTTGGTATTTTTTTGTTGTTTTGCATTTGTGACATACATACAATTCAATTATGTCTGCTACTACTCGGAACATTCGTCACCAAACACTGGAACAACAAGTACTTACCATCTAAATGTTCCATTACCAAAACAAATTCTCTTTTTCATTTGTGTCATAATATAGTTAATTATTTGTATTTTCACAGAAACAACTATTGGAAATGAAGATGAGGCAGGTCAGACAAACTCCACAGATAATAAAAGCATCAGATAATGTCATGCCAAGTGCAAGAATAAGGCCTAAATCTGCTAGGCCACTAGAGATGAATTGTAAGTAATATTAATAATTAAGCAACAGTGTTTATATATTTTTGGTTTAATTTCTTTTTACAAATTATACCTATTCATAACGTAAAATTCAAATAAATATAAATACTTACATTTATTTAAAGTGTTTAGGTCTAACACGTTTATTTCTTAATTAAATTGTTGCTTGGTTGTAAATATATTATATTTTTATCTAATTTAAAACTACAAAAGATCTATAATCTAGATTTTAGTATAGAACATACCTAACTTTTATATAGCTGTGTGTTAAAAAAAAATAATTGTACTTTTGTTTTATTTCATTGTGTGTCAACATATTAAACTTAAAAATTCTTACATCCATAGATGAAAGATAAAAAACTAAACTTGAGTATGTCACTTAAAGATCATGTGCGTGTCACTCTGGCACACGCATGATATAGGTTCATCATCTCTAGTATTGAACAACTCTGGGTTGTTACTATGTTCTTGTTTTTATAGATAGTAATTCATATGCTATAAATTAAATTTCAATTCTTTTGTCTTCTAAACAGATGAAATCAAAAAGTTATAAGTTAGACTTACAACTAGTTACTATTATCATTAGCAAGTTCTAATTTCAGTAAAGTTGTATTAATGAAACATAAAAAATACATTATTTAAGTTAATATAGGTCTCTATAGCATAGTTCTAGTTTTAATTATATATTTTTTTATTAAAGTAATATTTTATACTTATAGAATAATAATAATGAATATACTATTTTATTGACTTATTTAATTTGTTACATTATTAATTATTAGGTTATGATGGTCCATTAACATATGCTATGATGAATTGCAGTCCAGACTCCAGTGATATATTAGGTGTATCAAGGCATTCTATTAATCATGATGTTATTGAAGGTTTGTAAAGTTATATTTATAATTATAATATATTGTTTGAGAGAATCTTGATGACAGTTATATTTTTTATATTTTATCATAAATTAACTATCTATACCATTTTTATGCATTCTTTAGTTCATCACTGAATTTGATTAATTTCAATTATTGTAATATGTGTAATTTTAAGGCATGTAAAGTAGATATAATAGATAAATTATGCATTTATGTTTTCAGTCTTGAGGTTTTTGTATTCTATGTTAATAACACCAATTGGGATGTATATTAAATAAATATAGATTTAAATCTCCATAGTTGAATAGATTAAATAAATAAATATTGTAATTTATATTTATATTTTTTATTTTTAGATATGAGAAAAGAAGTAGCTGAGATGACTGTTGACGAACGTAGGGTATCTGAAGATACTGAAGATGAAGAATCTTGTTCTATTTCTCCAGTTAAAAATTTAAGTTCAATACACATTAAAGAAAACAGCCCATTTATTTATCCTTCTTCGACCATTACTGATGTAAGTTACCTGAATATTTTAATAGTATGATATTTTTTATCATTTTGCTTTATAGACTAATGAATTGGAAGGAGATGTGTATGGAAATTTAGATACATTTGTCCTGGAACCTGCCGCCCAAGGTGTTCATTTTAAATGTCGTATAACTAGAGATAAAAAAGGCATGGATCGAGGGTTATATCCTACTTATTATTTACATTTAGACAAAGGAAATGGATCAAAAGTAAATTAATAATAAAACCATTAAATATTGAATAATCAATACTATCTTGTTATATTGTTATATTGTTTTAATGTTATAGATTTTTTTATTGGCTGCTCGTAAACGTAAAAAAAGTAGAACATCAAATTATCTAATATCAACAGATCCAACTGATTTATCTAGAGGAGGTGATTCATTTGTTGGTAAGCTTAGATCAAACCTAATTGGTACTCAGTTCACTGTCTATGATAATGGTACGTCACCATATAAGTCGTCTGTAGAAGGAGTTCAGGAAAGACAAGAATTAGCAGCTGTAGTATATGTAAGTTAACAAATAATTTACAATACATTGCTTTTTAAAAATCAACTGTAAAAGATAATTATTTTTAAATTGTATCTTTTATAAACAATATATTATTTTTTAGGAAACAAATGTGCTAGGATTCAAGGGACCGCGTAAAATGACTGTTGTCATACCAGGTATGAATAAAAACCACCAAAGAGTTAAAGTCGCCACTACTGATAACTATAGTTCACTATTAGGTAATAATTCAATTATAATTTAATTTTCACATTTATCTAAATTAAATAAAGGATTATATTCTTTAATAACTTTTATGTATAGAATGTTATCGAACAAAAAATATGGATGATCTGATAGAATTACATAACAAAACACCACAGTGGAATGAAGAAACTCAATCATATGTTCTTAATTTTCATGGGCGAGTTACACAGGCTTCAGTTAAAAACTTTCAAATTGTTCACGATAATGATGGTGAGTTTATTACTATTAAATAGTTGTAATTTTTAGAATACCTAGATATTAGATTATTATCATATAATTTCTTGAAAAATTAGGTATCAATTTAATATATAACCTGTGTATTCCTCATGTCTTCTAGATAAATACATTGAAAAAGTTTATAAAATCAAGATACATTTAAATAACACATTATTTTATCATAAAATAATATATAAATATTATACTAAATATTATATACACAATAATAACCAAATTTATATGGAAATGCGACTCTTAAATACATAAACTAAGGAATATATGAACATTTTTTTTTTAAATTTAATTATCTTTTATTTCAAAAGATCATAATTAATTATGGATTATGTGTCAAATTTTTTTATAAACTTAACTGTTTAGTAAAATATGTTAAGTAGGAAGATATCAAAAATTACATTTTATTTTTTGACATAATTTATTATTAAATTTATATGTATACTACAAGTGTACAATAATTGACACCATGTTTATTAATTACAATATCTAATTTAAAATATTAGAATACCTTTTTGAAATTGTACTGTTTTGTATAATAATAACTTTAGACATAGGGAATACTGCACACAGTAGCAGGAAATGGATGTGGCAAACGCATGCCAAATGCCAAACTCTCATTACTTAATCACTTATAATAATTAGAACAACCACTTACCTAAATTTTTGCTAAAATTAACACAATAAAGCTACTTTTGGTATGATCTGACCAAAATAGATAAAAATTTATCGTTACTTGAAGTTACTTTTATATGAGAGTGAGTGTCACCAGACTATTTAATTTTATTTTCTAAGCCACCAAAAAAGTTTAATTAGGATTTTTGTATGAAAATTTTATTATCTGACAGATAATAAATTTATTGTATTTAAAAAAAAAAAACTGTATTTACTTTATTATTTTTTCAGTTGATTACATTGTCCTGCAATTTGGTCGAATTTCAGATGATCTCTTTACAATGGATTACAGATATCCATTGTGTGCAATGCAAGCATTTGCTATCACTTTAAGTAGTTTTGATAGCAAATTAGCTTGTGAATAGTTATAATACATTTTACTTCAATTTTAAAATTCTAAAAATTCATCAAGTTTTGATTTTAAATCTCATACTTAATGATTTTAGTTAACTATAATTTTTTTTATTTCCTTTCACCTACTTATTTATATTTTTGCACCAAAAATTTCAATTTATTCTAGTCTTTATTCATTACATATTATTATTTAGTATTTTTTATGTGTTAAAATTAAATTTATAATTTTTAATGAATGCCATGGAGTAATTATATTATTTAAAAATTGAATCCTTTTTTATATTATTATTTAATGGAATATTATGATATTTATTTACATTGATTGTTTGAACACTGCCATTAATAATGTTAACATTATGAGCTGAAAAGTTTTGAATAAAGGTTGTTTTAATGTAATATTTACTACTTAAAATTGTACTGTGCTGGATAAATATTTCAATACGAGTATTATTATTTTATTTTGTATTAATATTATAAATTTCTTTTTTTAATAATTTTAAATCTCATATTTTAAATTAAACACCTTTTAATGTTATTGTTACTTAAAATTTGTAACTTACCGAAACTGGTATTTTATTTTGTTGTTAATTCATTCAAGTTAAATTATTAATTAATTATAAGAATTATTTATAAGATATTTTTCAATTTAATTTTGGCTGGTTAAAGCATTAAAATAATGGGGGAGGGGGGGCTAAATTATTTGGTACATACAAAATAATAGAGAAAATAGTCTTCACTTATAAATATGCAGGTGCAACACAGAAATACTGTTGATTATAAATTATAAGGTTTAATATCCATAGAAATATGCCAATTCAATTAAAAAAAAAACTATGATTTGTGTTCCTAAAAATATTTATTTTTATTAGTTCATTTGTCCTTTACTAGTCTATGTATACTCATATACTCTATTATTTTTATATTAAATTAAATAATGACATTAACTTAGGTATTCTAATTTTCCCAAATCAAATTTTAAATTATTCTTATGCAACTTAGAATGTACAGTATACAATCTCTGCATATTTGTTTTTACTTTTATAAAATTGTGTATTAGTAATATTTTATTATTTAATACATTTATATAAACTGCGGCAATTTTTATATCATACATTATTTTGATTAATAAATAATTTTGTTATGTTTAAGTTTTGTAATTGTCCTCATATCACAAATATCACATATCTATTTTGCACTAATTGTACCAACTATACTTTATATTAGGCTAATTGGTAATTGTGTATACAAACAAAAGTGCCTTACACTTGTGCCTTACATTACTAAATAATTATACATTTTTTTAAATTATACATCATATTGTTTATGTAAATGTTTAATTGTAAAATAAATAAAAAGTATTAAAAAAAACTAATTATATTGGTTTATTATTTTTTAGTACATATTCAACGTTGGCGACTGTCCATGAAGAATGTTATCAATCTGAAATTTAAAAATATATTTATAATTAATATAATATATTTTATTAAAATAATTTTGACTTAGGATACTTAATTGATTAAAATACATAAATACTATACACGGAAGGATAATCCTTAAATGCTATAAAAAAATCAAAATCTGAGTACTTAAAATTATTTAAGGGAACTTGAAAATCAAAGGTATTATAATTTGAATGTATTCATAATTTAAGTATAAGAGTGTGGAAATAAAAAAACTCCTCTACTGTACAGTACTTGTCGGGTATATCTTATTATTTGGTTAGTCACTATAATGCATGTGTTAAATTTGAATTCAATGTTTAATCGCTACAATATATGAAAAATGATTCTAAACATAAATGGTCTGTCAGCATATTAGTTATATAAGTACATTTTCATAGTAATATGTTATTTGATGTTTCTATTAATGTAATTTGTTTTTCTATTAGTATTACGGTTGGTTGATTTAATTTTTGCTGAAAATGTTGCATTTCTTTTTTTATATTAATATTTAATTATAATAAAAGTACATATTATCTATATTTACTATGTACTAAGTTATTTTTCATAGTACTTAAATGATTAGAAAAACATAAGAAAATACTATAATAGTATTTAATGTCTACATTTGTTAAGCTTATTGACCATGTCAAAATATTTTCATAGATACTTATGAAAAAAAAAATTGAAGACAGTATGACTTTTTGGTAGCCAAGGTTACCAAAGAATTATTGTATTAAAAATATTACAATTTTAACATATGAGTGTATTATTTTCCTGATAATTAAACAAAAAAATAATAATAATTTTTAATTTTGATTTACAAAAAGATCCAATTTTATAACAGAAACTTCTATCAAAGTTGATGATCAAATCATTTTTTTCTACTAACAACAGTGCTTTCATAATCCAGACACAAAAAAAAGTTAATAAAAGAGACATTCATTACATTCAATAATCAATACAATCATTTACAGTCAGTGGTGTGATAAACTTATTTTTTTGTGGCAATTGCCCCAAAAAAATTTAGGTTAGGTTATATGGGTAGGTTATTTTGTTAGATCGGTGGATTGTACAATATTTTTGTATTTAACATCATTATAATGTATAAGTATTATAAATGTTATAAATATTATAATTTATTATTTTTAATTTTAATATTTAGGTATATCGGCAGGTTTTTTATTGGTGGGTGGATGGGTAGTTAACTTCAATGTTTACCCTTGTGAAGAAAATTATAAAATGTTCGTGATGCCACTGGTCATAGATAATAAAGAATTTTCTTTATCAATCAATACATTTATTAATCAGTCGCAAATTGTTATGCAAATATCTGAGCAACAAGTTGATAATTCTGCGTACCTACTAATGTTCCAAACAAATATTTATTTGGGATAATTTATTTTATGTAGGAATAGAAAAAATATTGATGAACTTTGATATTTTTATAACATAATATAGCGTGTTGAAAATAAAACTGTTTACTTATTCAAATTGCTTGTGTTGTCGTATTTAATGTATTTACACTTGTGTAAGACAATCTGAACTGTCAGCTGTCAGGCGATATTAATACGTCAACAATACCGACCTCAATGTGAAATGAAAAAAAAATAAACCAGGCCCAGGTGGCGAGGTACCTACCTATATTATAATACGTCGACCTCCGTATTAAGAATCAAATCATTGTGAAATAAAATTAAAATGGATCTATGGCTTATGCTACTGAACATAATATAATATATTTACATATTCCACGATATTGATGTAATTTTTATTAAAAAAATAAAATATATATTATATTAATTTATATGATTTAATTTTGATAAAATTATTATGTTTAAATTTAGGTACCTATTAATAATTATTATTAATGTTAAAAGATATAAAAATGACTAAAAAAGTTAAACATCTTATTAATGAGTATTTATCATTTTAAAGGTGTTGTCTTATTAGTCATTAGCATACAAGTAAATTACATAATTATCATAGTGATGTAGTCGTAATTTTTTTTTAGTGAGTATACGCTTAATATTGTGCATGATATATATAAATACGTAGTTACACTCCCTACAACCAACCCTTATACACCTACTACGTTATTATTATTTTTATATTTATAATAATTGCATTTACTAATTACTACCCTGCCGCAATTAAAACTACAGTCTAAAATCATACTCCTAGAAATATATTATTATATAAAATTTTAATTTTTTATGATTACTAACCTATATATTATGGCCTGAATCACACTATGCGTAACTATACGTTTTATCGGTTGCCAATAATACGTAACCGATCCGCAACATCTATGATTAATATTTTAATATAATACAAACGCGTTATCGGGGCCAGACTAGACCGATTTGCGGAACCATATTAAAAAAACCATCGGTTCCCACCGCAACATGTAGCGGTCGAACCGACAAAACGCATAGTGTGATCCGGACATAGAATTTTTACCAGGAATGGCAAATCCATAGTACGCGAAAAGATTTTGAAGGCATAGGAAAAATTAAAATATTTTTACAATATTATTATATTATAATTTATAATATACATAATAGGTAAAAATATTTCGAGCATGCAGGCTTTTATCGGTCAATATTGAATATATAATGTATACGTATAATATTTTTCATAGCACGTTCGAAAAAAAAAAATTTCATAAGGTTTTCCACTCCTGCCTTATACTATATGGTCTATGGATCCGGACTTATGAGTTAATGACTCATTATATTTTTATTTATTGATTCAAAATAATTATTTATCAAATAAGTTTGTAAAATAAATATATTCCCTTACACGTATACCACGTATCATGTGTTATTCTATAAGTATATACAGAAAAACAGAGAATTAGTGAGTATACGCCATGTGCTTGCGTATACGCTCCACTACACGTCTACACACCACTAATAAATGATAATTACCTACATAAGTATGCCTAATAATTAAAGCTTAGCTTCTTCAAACAATTTTCTAACCAATTTTTATATGCAATATGTAGACCATGTAGTATTTAAAATCTTAAAAAAATGTTGGAGTCAATAAAATTTGACCCAACTTGTCTTATTCCCGAAATAAAAAAATATTTTATTTAAGATGTTCAAAAATATTTAAACAGCTAGTTTAATACATTTTTGAATCAGTTCCATTTTCTTTTATGCTAACTACAATTCAATAGACAATAGTATCCAACATGTTACGTGGACAATGCACCTACCTACTACCCACACACTTAAGTTTTTATTGTTACGTGTATATATAATTAATAAATATCATTAAACAATTAGATAACATTAGAGCGAATTTTTACTCTTACCTGATTTTTAAAAACTATTTCAGCAGTTAAGATCACTTGCTGGGTGTATTGTTTTACTTCGGGGCTGTCGATTGAGTACGGAGCAGGTACATTTGAACGTACTGCAGAGGTGATCGCATCCATCAAAGAATTTAAAACATAATTTTGAGTGCTCGCTGGTTGCGGTACGACTCCAATGTTATTATTTTGCGATCCGTAGTAATTCCTGTCGATTTCGTTACCGTACGCCTGTTGTTGTCCTAACATATTTTTGGTTACAGATTGACTCATAGAATAATCTGCTGTCGTTTGTTGGCCTGCAAATAAAGCTGTTGTAGTTTGCTCTGTACAGATAACACGTTTGTAGGTAGAATTAGGCAGGTACGCAAAAAAGTTCATAAAAAGAAATTTACAATAATCAATATTTATCGTTGAATGATGATATAAATATACTACAAACTATTAATTTTCAGGGAGGAGGGGGGAGGGTGAACCCCCAAAACCTCTCTGTATACGTGCCTGGGTAGAATTAATATGAATTGTGGTTTTACGGAAGTACCTGCCGTATAGTCGGTTGATTATAGTACGGCGAATTTATATATTTCGTCGTCGGCGCAGCAGTAGATTGGAGAGAATATTTGTTAACTAGAGCACCCGGTAAATTATGTAAGACCTCAAAAGGATTGAAATCTCGCTTAACTCGATGACCCTTAACATTTAAAAAAAATTAAAAATAAAACACAAACTATAGTCCCAAATTAGATGAGTAACTTACATATAAAATTTTCATGAATGTATTTAAAGTCTGCCGAAGATTTAGCATCACAGATCGTACGATAGCGTGTGTTAAACGAATTATATGACTCACTGAAGAACGTGGAAAATTTGCACTTGTGATGTCAAATATTGCTTTAGTACCGTCTAACGGTGCTTGAACCGAATTTGAAATTACAGATATCATATTTTGTACAAACATATCGTTTGAAGGTAAGTTTAATATTTCCTGATTACTATTTTGGTAAGACGACAATGGTGTTCCAAAAAAGCTTGTGCGTGTTGTACCATCACCACTTGTATACCTGTCGTTTTGGTTTGGCTGTAGATTTTTTGTGTAATCTTTTTTTAATAAAGACCACGAATTAGAACTATTTGGAGTAAGGTTCTTTAAGTCTACTTTCTTGTAAATAGATCCACTGCTGTCCATAGAACTTGGTTGATTATCATCTAGTGACAAACCAGGTGATTGTATTTTAGATGTCATCTGATTTTGATCAACGGCAGCTTGTTGATTAAAATAATTACTATTTTCTAGGTTCATTGGAATTTGATTATAAGCCGGATTTTGATTAAAATTGAAAAATGAATTAGATTTTTGTTTATTAGTATTTGAATTAAAATGTTGAACGTAATCAGCACCATTTGGAAATGAGGAATACCATAATGGCATTTCTGTTGATGGAGTATTTAATAAATTATTATTAATTAGATAACTATTATCATTGGTTGATGACTGTTTAGGAGATAGTTGAAGTATATGAACATCATTAGGATTGGCGTAGACGGTTATTTTAGCGTTATCTTCTTTCACGTTTTTTGGATTTTCTGTGTCTACAATAAACGAAGTATCGTAATTGGATAGTCTATCCAATTCTGATGGTGGTACGTCAAATACCAAATTTCCTAATGTATATAGTTCATCATTTTCTGTATCGGTATCATCTAACGCAACAACTAGTGACTCAGACATTGCTTTTTTTAATTTTGATTCTTCATTTAATTCAGTATCTTCAACATTTTCAGATGATGAATCTTCGTTCGATGTATTTTGTAGATTTTCAGTATCATTATTTAAATCCATATTACTTATTAAATCGTTTGATTGTGAATCAATAATCGCATTTGCTGCTTGCACGTTCATTGGCAATTGTGGCGGCATATCATTGACTACTAATTGAAAATCATCTTGATTATTTTCTGAATTTAAAAATAATTGTATATCTGTTTGAGAATTATCTATTAAAACATCTTCATTTTGCGCGAAATCATTAATAAGTGGTTCTGATTGACCATCTGGAAGACCTAAAAGAGAATTCAATGACATATTGTCATTTTTAATCTGCATAGTATTTTCATTAGGCGTTAATTTCGAAGATGATTGTGATGGTATTGGAGATATTTTTGATTGATTAGGAGGAAAATCAGGAGCAGACGATGGTTTGTTTCCTTGATTTTCAGCGTTATATATAACTGGGTCAAAATCTGGCACTACTCCTTTAATCTCAGTATCATATTCATTTGGGGGAGAAGATTGCTGTACGTTTTCTTGGTTTTTACCGTTATTTATAGGTTGGCCAAAATCTGGTGCTTCTTCTTTGATCTCAATATCATATTCATTAGGAGTAAAAGATTCTTTAGCCATTGGTTTTGAGAGTTGGAATTGATTTGGGAGAGAAGAAATTGGGGGAGGAGATTGCTGTATGTTTTCTGGGTAATTACCGTTATTTATAGGTTGGCCAAAATCTGGTGCTTCTTTTTTGTTCTCAATATCATATTCATTAGGAGTAAAAGATTCTTTAGCCATTGGTTTTGAGAGTTGGAATTGATTTGGGAGAGAAGAAATTGGGGGAGGAGATTGCTGTATGTTTTCTGGGTAATTACCGTTATTTATAGGTTGGCCAAAATCTGGTGCTTCTTTTTTGTTCTCAATATCATATTCATTAGGAGTAAAAGATTCTTTAGCCATTGGTTTTGAGAGTTGGAATTGATTTGGGAGAGAAGAAATTGGGGGAGGAGATTGCTGTATGTTTTCTGGGTAATTACCGTTATTTATAGGTTGGCCAAAATCTGGTGCTTCTTTTTTGTTCTCAATATCATATTCATTAGGAGTAAAAGATTCTTTAGCCATTGGTTTTGAGAGTTGGAATTGATTTGGGAGAGAAGAAATTGGGGGAAGAGATTGCTGTATGTTTTCTGGGTAATTACCGTTATTTATAGGTTGGCCAAAATCTGGTGCTTCTTTTTTGTTCTCAATATCATATCCATTAGGAGTGAAAGATTCTTTAGCTATTGGTTTTGAGAGTTGGAAATGATTTAGGATAGAAGAAATTGGGGGAGGAGATTGCTGTACGTTTTCTTGGTTTTTAGCGTTATTTATAGGTTGGCCAAAATCTGGTGCTTCTTCTTTGATCTCAATATCATATTCATTAGGAGTAAAAGATTCTTTAGCCATTGGTTTTGAGAGTTGGAATTGATTTGGGAGAGAAGAAATTGGGGGAGGAGATTGCTGTATGTTTTCTGGGTAATTACCGTTATTTGTAGGTTGGCCAAAATCTGGTGCTTCTTTTTTGTTCTCAATATCATATTCATTAGGAGTAAAAGATTCTTTAGCCATTGGTTTTGAGAGTTGGAATTGATTTGGGAGAGAAGAAATTGGGGGAGGAGATTGCTGTACGTTTTCTTGGTTTTTAGCGTTATTTATAGGTTGGCCAAAATCTGGTGCTTCTTCTTTGATCTCAATATCATATTCATTAGGAGTAAAAGATTCTTTAGCCATTGGTTTTGAGAGTTGGAATTGATTTGGGAGAGAAGAAATTGGGGGAGGAGATTGCTGTATGTTTTCTGGGTAATTACCGTTATTTGTAGGTTGGCCAAAATCTGGTGCTTCTTTTTTGTTCTCAATATCATATTCATTAGGAGTAAAAGATTCTTTAGCCATTGGTTTTGAGAGTTGGAATTGATTTGGGAGAGAAGAAATTGGGGGAGGAGATTGCTGTATGTTTTCTGGGTAATTACCGTTATTTATAGGTTGGTCAAAATCTGGTGCTTCTTTTTTGTTCTCAATATCATATCCATTAGGAGTGAAAGATTCTTTAGCTATTGGTTTTGAGAGTTGGAAATGATTTAGGATAGAAGAAATTGGGGGAGGAGATTGCTGTACGTTTTCTTGGTTTTTAGCGTTATTTATAGGTTGGCCAAAATCTGGTGCTTCTTCTTTGATCTCAATATCATATTCATTAGGAGTAAAAGATTCTTTAGCCATTGGTTTTGAGAGTTGGAATTGATTTGGGAGAGAAGAAATTGGGGGAGGAGATTGCTGTATGTTTTCTGGGTAATTACCGTTATTTGTAGGTTGGCCAAAATCTGGTGCTTCTTTTTTGTTCTCAATATCATATCCATTAGGAGTGAAAGATTCTTTAACTATTGGTTTTGAAAGTTGGAATTGATTTGGGAGAGAAGAAATTGGGGGAGGAGATTGCTGTACGTTTTCTTGGTTTTTAGCGTTATTTATAGGTTGGCCAAAATCTGGTGCTTCTTCTTTGATCTCAATATTATATCCATTAGGAGTGAAAGATTCTTTGACTATTGGTTTCGATAAGTTTGTTGTCATTTGAGACAATTGTGATTGATTTGGGATAGGAGGTATCGGTGGAGAAGATTGTTGAATAATATTTTGGTTTTTAGCGTTAATATTAGGTTTGCCAAAATCTGGTGATTCTGCTTCACTAATATCAATATTATATCCGTTAGATTTTGAAGACTCTTTGACTATTGGATTCGATAAGTTTGATGCCATTTGAGACAATGGTGATTGATTTGGGATAGGAGGAATCGGTGGAGAAGATTGTTGAATAATATTTTGGTTTTTAGCATTAATATTAGGTTTGCCAAAATCTGGTGATTCTGCTTCTTTAATATCAATATTATATCCGTTAGATTTTGAAGATTCTTTGACTATTGGATTCGATAAGTTTGATGCCATTTGAGACAATTGCGATTGATTTGGGATAGGAGGAATTTGGGTAGAAGATTGCTGTATGTTTTCTTGGTTTTTAGCGTTATTTATAGGTTGACCAAAAGCTGGTAATATTTCTATTGGTTGATTTATACTTGACGGCAATTGTTCTTGGTATTCTTTGAGCGAAGGTCCAAGTATTCCGAAAGACTGAGAATTTGTTGGTCCACTACTCTGTGATGGTGGATGTAAATTGTATAACTGTGGTTCTTTAGAGTGTTGGTTTTGATTTTTTTGAATAACCTGTGGTGCATTATACGTTGAGGGCTCAGGATGTTGTTGCTCATAGTTATAAAGTGGTGCATTATAGGGTTGGGACACAGGAGATTGTTGTTTATAGTTATGAGGTTGTGCATTATACGGCTGTGACATAAAATATTGTTGATTATAGTTGTTATAATGTGGTGAATTATACGGTTGCGGCGTAGAATATTGTTGATCATATTTAATGTTTTGTTGATTATCATCATTATTCACATATGGATTATGTGATGGGTTTGGATTCATTGCATCGAAAATATTTGTCATTCCTTGAAGAACTGTTTGGGCTGGTTGACCAGTCCAAGAGTTAGGCGCTGCAGGTACATTTTGTCCGTGAAACGGTATTGAATTTGGAGGATTGTTTGGTAAGCACTTAACATTTAGAATCTGTAAAAAAAAATTGTTTTGACATGTATATGTCTTATGGCTGGGGGTCATTCTGTTAATTTGTGCGACACCAAGAATGTTACCATTTGAGACGGCGATTGTTTATAGCAACTGATTGTTATAGCAACCGGTTGCTATGTAAAAATGTATAAAACAAATATATATATTATTATATTATTAGTTTAATCTAACTATTTTTAACTATTTTTTATTTTTTTTATTTTTACTATTTTTAATTTTTTTTTTTTATTCTAATACCAAATTGACATTGACATTCTTATGTCAACTATATTCAGTAGAAACAAGACATATACAATGTATAGGTATTATACATGTACCGATGTATCTGCATGTAGTGAAGATTCTCTTTAGTTTTTATATTTTGTTTGTATCAAAATTCAATGATATTGTATTGTTTTATATTTATTGTAGTATTAAAATAGTAATCCTCCATAATTTCTTTTTACAATTTGTAGTATAAAATGATTCCTGTAAATTTCAAAACTGAAGGTTTTGGCATCTTTCCTGAGTTGTTTGTGTTGATTGAATTGTTTTTTTTTTTTTGTAGCCCAATAAGAAAGCAATTCAGATGACTATTTTAGTAAAAATCTTATTCACAAGAACCTTCATAATATGTAGTGATTCGAGTAGAAATAAAATTCACTACTTCAAGAAGATGGGAAAATCAACGTTAAATATATACTATTTAAGTGAATTTTTATAAATCATTTAGACGTAATTTTACAAAGGGTTATTAAGATCTTAAAATACTGGATTATCAAAATACACTAGAAAATTGTTGAATGGTTTACTTAACGTTTTCGATAACGATAAGCCTTAAGGTACAATAATATTATGAATTATATTATGTTCATTATTAAATTAAACTAAAACAACTAAAATTAAATAATACAATACAAAAACTGTAATACTTATAGTTTCAATTGGTAATATTAGTTTATTGAAATGGCCAAATTTAGTCATGGTTTTTTTTTAGATTGAAACATTTTTACATTTTACTTATTATTTTTCAAACAATTTTTTGTCTTTAATATAATATATACCTACTATAATACTTATAATCATTAAAAAGTGGGCAAGTGAGTACCGCTCTGCTGTACATTAGGTGCCGTATGGATCATTATTATATATTATAGGAGTGTTAAATTTGAATCCAATGATAGTTATCATTGTATACGAAAAACGATTCTGAACGAAGATGATTTGTCAGCCTAGGATATAATTTCTAGTGGTTGGTAAAAAAGGTGGTTTAAAAAAACCAGCTTATATTAAAAAATATTTTGAAAATTAAATCACGTAAAGAAAACGCGAATCTTAATAACTGGTAAAATTTTCAAGTATCTACGACTTATACTTTTTGAATAATAACAAATATTTAAAATCGTTTGAGGATAAATCGTTATCGTTACGCTATTTCGTTAAAATTTAAAATTCAAACGCACTTAAAATTTTTCCTATAATGATGTTTCGAGTTTTCTCTATAGATACTTGAAGGTAAACTTATGGAAAACTTAGTGTTGTATTTTTAATCCTTAGTTATAAACACAAAAAATTTTATGATTTTTCAACTTCAAATATTTCGCAAATATTCATAATTTTGACGAATTTTCGTCAAAATTTGAACTTCAAATGCTAATAAAAAAAAATTGTGCCTATGTATTCTTATAATTTTTTAATCACTATAAGAATAACATATGAGGAACTTTGTATTAAATTTTCAAGTATTTTGATAGGGCCAAAAAATTTTATCGACACTTCAAAAATATTTTTTCAGAAAAATTGAAAATTTCAGTTGTCTATAAATAGCTCAAAAAAAGTCAAAATATTTTGAAATTTAAATCACGTAAAGAAAACGCGAATCTTAATAACTGGTAAAATTTTCAAGTATCTACGACTTATACTTTTTGAATAATAACAAATATCAAAAATCGTTTGAGGCTAAACTGTTATTTAACGCGGTTTTTGTAAAAATTTAAATTTCAAACACTCGTAAAAATTTTTTGTCTGAATCCGGTAGAGTTTTTTTTACAGATATTTGAAGAAAAATGTATGGAGAACCTTGTACCAAATTTTCAAAACTTAGTTATAAAAGAAAAAAATTTTATGATTTTTCAACTTCAAAATTACTTGCAAATTTTCGCGTTTTCGACAGATTTCGTAAAAATTTGAACTAAAAACGCTTATAAAAAAAAATTGTGACTAACGATTTTTAATTTTTTTTAGCTACATTAAAAACAACTCATAAGGAACCTTGTATTAAATTTTCAAAACTTTTTGGTCATCCAAAAATTTTTTATCGACACTTAAAAAAAATTTCTCAAAAAAATCGAAAATTTCAGTGGTCTATAAATAACTCAAAAAAAGTCAAAATTTTTTGAAAATTTAACTATATACGGATACTACTGACATTAACATTTGGTGAAAATTTCAAGTATTTTCAGTGATTAGTTTTTGAATTACAACCATAAAAAAAAATCGATTTGGTCGAAAACTGGTTTTGCGTAAAAATTGCCGTTTTTCCGTCATTTTTTTTTTGTTTTTCTCGATTTTTTTTAAAAGTGTTGGAAAATGTTAACTTTTTACCTCTATAATGCACCAAGGATATTCACTTTTACATCGGAAACCACCCCCATTGTTTGAAATTGGAGCATTATTTCGACTAGTTATGCTGTACACAGACACAAAAAAAAAAAAAAAAAAAACACACACCATTGTAAAATCAATACATTCATCACTTTGTTCAGAATCTAAAAATACCCATGGAAGAAATACCTCAAATACCCATAAAAAATATACCCGATGAAATTGGTTAGTTAATTAATATATTATACTATACAGTTTAGTTATCTCTTATTATGATCGGGTAGTAAATAATTATATACGAGTTGTCTCCCAAAAATAGATAATTATTATTAATGTAAAATTACATAATTGCATTATAATAATTAAAAAATTCAGACTTAGGTACATTGTATTAATTATTATTTATAATTATGCAGTAGTCTGCAAATAATACACAACCATTAAAAATATTATCGAAAATCAATCAACGATATTATACTATATTTTCTGAATTATTTTATACGAGTAAGAGTGGCCAGATTATTATTATACTACTATGACAAACATTATCCTGTATAGTATAACAATGTATTTAATTTTTTACATTGATTTATAGATCTTATTTATAATTTATTATTATACACATAGTGTGGTACTAATACCACGAGCTTTTTTCTTTCGGCTATTATTTTCTTGGGTACTTTTTCCATAGGTATTTCTCCCTCGGATAATTTTTTCTAGATTATATAAATATATAATACCATAAGTACCTCTAATTACAACCATTATGATATGTTCAATATAAGTATTAAGTAGATGTATACATTTTTGCATGCATATAAATATAGTTATAGTTATATACGTTACAACACTGATTATGTGCAATGTTGTTCCGCTATAAAATATTATTCCACTGATCAGTAGGTAGTTTATGTTTGTACCTACCACAATAGATATAATATATTTGTGCAACACATAGTGTTTATTATTACGAATTAAAATATTATTTTAGCTATGTTTTAGAGCGTATAACTGCTAGCATAAGGGATTCGAGTTCTTTAAGATTATTTTTATAGAATATAATATAGTATTATAGTATAGTTTTAAATAAGTACCTATATTAATATATAGGGTGATACAAATACGACACTCAAATCACACTTCATAATTTCGCCACTGGCTTATTATACTTACCCTAATGGTTTAGGTACAGTAGGTAAAACTGATTTAAGACACTCTTCAAAGAATTTATTCTCTTAAAGCGTCTTAAGCAGAAAAGTGTCTTATACAGGGTTTGAAAAAAAATTAATTAGTAAAAATGTCGAGTTTATTTACATATATATTTATTATTATTTTATTGTAAAAGATAATTTAACAAGTGATACATTAGTCTTTTTAATTTATATTAATAAAAGTATTTATTTTTGATTGTTTAAAATTGTGAGAATGTATTTTAGGAAAGAATGTTTTCTATTTTGTTAACGTAACCCACCATTTCTTATTCAAATTGGTCTGTTAGTACTTACAAAGAACTTCAGTGTATGTAAGTTTTGAGTAACATACAACAATAATACATAAATAGTTTATATTTTAAAATAATATTATACATTACCTTTGATAGCAAAAAAAAAATGAATCCATAATTTACTGCTCCCATAACTCTTTATGTCAACTAAAAATCCTTGATTTTATATGAGGTGAATACAATTTTTAACATTTAAAATTTAAATACATATGTTCAAACTGTGTAATCAATACAATATCAATGAGTGAAATCAAGTAAATATTTACCAAAATTAACAAATAAAGGTATAATCAATATTAAAACAATTAAATCACATAGTGGTGTCATTCAATGACTTGACAATCAATTTGATATTATTGTATGCGCATGTAACAAAAATATAGTTTTTAATAAACAAATAATTTTTAACCAATTTTAACATTTTAAAAAACCAATAATATAATATAATATAATATGATATAATATTTTTCTAAATAAAAATAATCACATTACTTAACTTAAGATATCTTTTATAGAAGTATAAATTATTAACATTTTATTACAATTATAATTTATGAACCATATCAATACATTATAAAATAATGCGTATTTAAACATTTGATTATTTCATAAACATGGGATACCTATTTATACAACATATAATAAGTATTTTAAGTAATATAAAATAAACATTTTTCTTACTTCTATACCCTAACTCTATCATAATTAATTTTTTCTTTGGCATACAATACATTGAATATTATCAGTTTGATGACGAATACAAACAGTATGAAAAGAATGTCCACATTTAAATGATATAAGTCCATTATTCTTACCTCTAATTAGTGGATCAGAGTTTAATGGTAATGAACACCAAATACAATAACTATTTTTTATATCAATTTGCGTACCCCAGTGTGATTTTTTTGATGATAGATTTTTAAACTGAATAGTTTCACCTATTTCTTCTTCCAAAGTTGTTAATGTATTTTTACAGTTCTATCAAGAAACAAATTATAAAATAAAATATCATTCTGTAGTTCCAAAAATATGTTGACTCTTACCTCTGTGCCTATCATTGATATATTATTATGATATTTTAGTGTATTGATCAAAGCTTTTTTTGAATTTGAACCAACAAACTGAGTCAAAATAAAACTTTGATAAAACCTAAACATAATAAAACAATTAAATCTAATTTTTGTCTATTTTAGTATAAAATATATTATTTATAATTACCAATTATCAATATCTCCACATGGTATATTATTTCTATGTTTTAAGAGTAGATTTCTAGTTTCTTCTTGACTTAAATATTGAAATGCCAAAGTTGTTAAATCAGTCCATGAAATTCCTTGATTTTTTTCTCCAATATTGCCGCAATTCAAACAAAGGCCATTTTTAAAATAATGATTTAATGTAAAAAGTTTGTCAAATAACAATTCACTTTTGTTGAACAAATGTACTTCTAACTGATCCACTAAACCCAAATGGATAGCAAGAATAATTTTTGTGTGTTTCAAACTATTTAGATTTAAAGCCGATTTTAAAACAATGGGCCAAAAATGAGGCACTTGTTTACAAAAACATTTAATTACATCTTCCAAAGAGTTTGTGGTTACATTACATTTTGTGAATTTATGTAAAATTATATGTAATTGTTCCAAATTTATATCAGCACTAGATAAATAATCAATGAGTATTTGTCCAAGCTTTTTGAATTTGCCATCAATACTATCCAAAGGGAATCCACATTTACATAAATAGTTTTTATCTTGATTTAATGTCAAAAAACTATAAACAGCATAATACAAAATGTTACAATCTGTGAAAATGCTTTTATCAAAGTGTGATAAATAAGATAAAAATATAGCATTGCATTTGTTGCGATAACTTGGCTCTAAATGATCTGAAAACTTCATTAATAAATAAAATACAAATATCGGTTTGATGTTTCTTTTGTATCCAAGAGTACGAAACGATTCAATTTGGTCCAATTTCAAAAATACATACATTGAATTTAAATACATTAATAATGGTTCTTCGGTCTTTCCATTATTATTGGAATTCATTTTCAAAATATTACAAAATATAGCAAAAGAACATTTCAAATTACCATTGAGCAAAAATTCAAAAATATTAGCTACTTCTATAACTTGACCAAATAATGTAATTAACTCACTGATTTCCAGATCTTTTTTAAAATCATTTTCATTTAAATAGTAAGTTAGAAATTCAGGGTAGTCAAATTTATTCACAATCAAGATATCTTTTGCATGTAAATCAGCCCATTTTGCTACTAAATTGCTAATGAAACTATCATTTATTGCTTTCTTAATAGTGTTTAAATGTTTTTCTTTCAAGTATTGTTGAAATGGAAATATTGGCTGTTTTATTTGTACAACATTTTCCAAATTAGATTTCACTTCACATACACCACTACATAACTGTTGTAAACAGTCTACATCTAATTTATATTCATTTTGAAGCTTTTTACATATTTTTAGAATAGGAAGTAAATTGAGTTTCTCGCGGTGTTCAAGATCCAATTTATAATTGGAAATATCTACTTCACTCTCATCAATAGGTGGCGGTTCTGGCCGATTAATATTTGAAATTTCATATGGCACCAAATCATTTTTACCTGTACTAGCAGTTAGATTATTTAATGTATCTTTGAGAGTTTTACTACTTTTTGCAATTTTATTAGTAACGTTTGACCCTATTTCCATTAGAGTGTCGTGAAATACTTCAGAAGTAGCCAATGAAACAAATGGAATTGAAGGAATATTTAACTCCATATATATCTGATCAAAAACTTGTTTATTGTATAACTTGGAATAATCACCAGATGGATACTGTTCAGACTTTTTAACTTTTTCTAGATTTATATGTATGTTAGGCATAGATTTGAAACGTAATACAGGTTTATCAGACTTTATAGAAATTAAGCTATAACTTCGTTGTAATTTATAGTTTTTTTTAACATATACATAATTTTTTAAAGAATAAATTCCAGATGGTAACTTAAAAAATTGCTGTTTTAAATAATAAGTTTTTTTAATTTTTGAGATCAGATTGTTTGTATTAACTGGTAAGTCTATCTTTTGATCTATATTGACAAGTGGATATAATTCATCAATAATGCATTTTGTATTTATTATTCTATCATAATAATGTTCTATCAATGAAATGCAAGTATTGTAATCTTCACATTCATAGCAATTAACCAAATAATTTTGAAGAGGAGTGATTTTTTCAGCAATAAGCTCACCATTTGAACACCATATATATACAGTATCTCCAATGTACTTGACATTTTGTATATTATTATATCCGTCACACCACAATAAAACATTTACTTTTAACATGTCTAGTATAAATATACTATTTGATGTATATGTAAGTAAACAATTATCCCAAATTGAATACAATTTTTTAAAATTCAGAGACTGTGGTGGCCAATTTTTACCAGAAATTCTTGATAAATCAAACGGTTTTTGTGCGCAAACATTAAGTGTTGGTGGTATAGCTAAACAGTATTTCAGTTGATGGGTACTTTTTACAATACCATTTAACTCTGCTTCCCAAATCCTAGAACCTGGTCGAGCAGAAAAGATTTTTTTCTCATTCCATGTAACAATGCAACAACCATAATCACCATCCCTAGTTTTTTGTCCAATTTGTTTAAATTGTTCTTTGGACATATCACAAACATAACATCTTGTTAATGTTGAAATCACTAAAATATCATCAGAACTATCTATTTGAATTACTTTAGAATCCAGTTCAATCATAGTATATGGTGGGGTTTGGAAAATAGCCTTTCGCTGAAAAGTGGAAAATTTATTATAATGTATTTAAAACTTTAAAGTTGCATTACTTAAGTCTTTAACCATAATATATTAATTTATACTTACAACAAATAATGATACATAAATTGAAGTGACTTTTCCATTGCAATCACCAAAATATACTTGATTCTTTGAAGTCCATTCCATAGTAGTGATCTCATGTCCTAAATGTTCAGTAGATTTATTGATCAACTTTGCACCAATTCCATTTTCATTTCTTTGCAAAATACATACAATGCCTTTTTGTGTACCAAATGCAATGAGATCTTCATCTTTAGACATAGCAATTTGAGTCACAGATCCTTCCTTTAAATTAATTTATTAGTTAATATACATAAATTTATAAATGTATCCGTTACTATATTTAGGTACAAGGTAGATAACAATAGATGAAATAAATTAACTTTTAGTACCTACCTAATTAATAATTAATACAGGCTATACATATAAATTATTAGTAATTATTAGTAATAAGTAGAAAATCGATAAAATATATTGTATGTATCATCGAGTAAAAATATAAACATTTATTATTTTATTTTAAAACTATAAATTACTTATTAATACTCAAAAATCAGTTTAAGAATACCAACTTCCTTAAAATTGTGTATTTTTTTATAATTAAAAATAAAATATGTATACAATGTCTTTAAATTTTTATCCTACTGATGAGTACTCACTTTATTTGGAAGCAGTTGTATAAACTCACAAGGCTCTCTGCGAAATACATACAACCCACCACTGGAAGCCCCAAAAATGATAAAGTTCTGAGATACTTCAAAACAAGTGTACTAAAGTAGAAAAAACATTTTTAAAAACTAATCACATAATAATTAAAATAACTTTCACTGACTTTTATCCTTTGAGTGGTTTTCAGAGGTAAATTTAGTATATTTTTAATGTCAATTCTATTTAACACTAAAATATGATCCGGCATTATTTTGTCATTGGTATTGTCTTGCAACACAGCCATTTTTAAATTTAACTAAATCGATATTTATACATCCAAAGTAGAGAAGGAAACGATTTTTAATTTTATTCGACTTGGCATTTTATAGAATACACATTGTTTTCAAATTAAACTTGTGTTAAGTCCGAAGACGTGAATATTTTATATTTTACATGATTCTACTGGCTGACCATAACTGGTGATAACAGAATCAGTTAACCGATAAGGTGCTTGTTTTTGCTTTTTTCGTTTGTGATAAAAAACGTGATATTATGTTTAGTAAAATACTCTATTAAATAGAGTAAAATAAATAGTAATTTGCAATTTGCATCCAAGATCATGAGTTGCATCCACGGTCTTAGAAGTTAAGTTAACTGTAGACCGTAGTCGGTGGTATTAACTTTACTGTATAGTCAAACAAAAGCACCATGCCACCATTTTACTACATTAACATTTAACACCTTACTATAATAATAAATAATAAAGACAGTAATGTTTGTATGTAATACAATTATTTACTTGTTTTTAGTTCGAATTATTTATTTTTTTATCTCAATTATTCGAACGTTAGATTTTAAACTAAACCTAACATTTAGAAATCGAATGTTTAGGTCGGGTAGGTATATCCCTGGATTTCGAATTATCGATTGACGATTGACGACATGTATATACATGAATACACTAAAATATTATAAAATATAAATAACGGAGTTAAATTATTCTGAACTTAAAATTTGGTAGGTATAGTATCTTAAGGGCTACGTATAGGGCATGCGTATACGGTTATCTATATTCTATAATATCCACACACTACTATAGTGCGTAATTTAATTTTAGAAGGACCGTGGGCAAAAATATTCACTGTGGGCGCTTTTTTTTAATTTTTCGATTTTCGTTCCTTATCCGTCCTCTATATAATATAAATCATTATCGTGAAACCAAGACCAAGGAAAGCTCTTTAAAAAACTAAGTATTAAAAACAACTAAATGTGAAAGTAAAATCTCTGTTTACAATATAAAGGAAAGCGTACTTTAGCAATAATCAATGTATGGCCAAAACTATACTGAATCGATTTATTTGAAATTTTCAGTAAATGTACTTATTACCATGGCTAAATAACAACTAAATAACAACTGAATATCGTCATAGTTGCTGTCATACCATGTTATTTAGCCATGCGTATTACTATGTATTTATTAAAAGAAAATTAATAATAATTAATATTATTTAGCCAACATATTTTATTACCGTTTATCAATTATAAATAATATTAATACAATAGTATATTTTTAGTCAATCGTAATATTACCTATATCATGATAATATAGTTAACAATAAATTAAATTAATTATATCATGACCTATATCACAATGATGGTCGAACACGACGTTATGTAGCTTTAAATATGATGGTTGATAATTTTGGTATTAATGACTAATGTGAGACTCTTAGATTACATAAACTGATAATTGGAAAAATGTTTCCATACATAGAATAAAATCGAAAGATATAAAATATTAGATTTCAAAAAAAAAACCACCTAAAAGTATAAAATGGGTGTAATACAGAAATTGAAATTGAGACTTAAAAAGGGATGCTATATAAATTGCTTGTAAAACAAAGTTAAAAAAAAGAAATTCCATATTAATTATCCTTTTTGTGGAATAATTTAATGTATAGTTATAATAAGATAGGTATCTATACAATATCTACAAGACAATGCTTGTGACCTATTGAACGCTTTGACTTTACTAAACTCGTATTGGCGTGTCTTGGCGATAACTGTTAAACATACTCATAAGTTAATAATATTTTATAACTTTCTATTTTTAAATAACAAATAAATATTTTAAAAGAAAAAAAGTTCCAAATAGTTCGGCCACTGGCCCCGGGGCTCCATTATGATTTACAGGGGGCCCGGGGGTTCTTTGCACCCCTAGCACCCCCGGTTGTTGCGGCACTGAATATATATATATATAATTTCTAAACTTGGATGAATGTTGACTGTTGTAAGAACATAAATATAATATTTTTGAAACATAAGTTAAAATCCATAAAATATTTCAATAATATTTTGAAACTTAGTTCTCATATTCTCAAAATATTAAACAATGTTATAAACACAATATTATACTTAAAATATTTTCAGAACATTATTGCTATAAGATTATAAAAACGTTAAAAGTGTGGCCAAAAAACCAAGGTAGAACATTCTAACAACATTAGAATGATATTATTAAAACTCAATCTGAATTTTCTTATAACATTTATATTTATTTTAGAATATTATTTAAAAGTTCTTGAAATATAATTTTGTTGTCTGGGTAATACTTACTTATAATATTTTTCGTAACCACGGACAATTTAATTTATTTATAATTTGTTGTTATTTACAATTAGTAAATAGTTATAACTATAAGAGTTATTAGTTATTAGTTTTCTTATATAAGAGTTATTATCAGTTCATTATAATTTATATACCGAAGAGATTTCAACATTTAAGCCCACGAAGCAATAAATAAAGTTTAATCAAATAAATTGAAGTTCAATTCGAATTAATCTTGAAAACACGTAAGTCAAACCACTGTTGTATTATATGTATGAATATTTTATAAGAGATGTTAGTACGTAAGAAATAAGTTAAGAAAAACTATAGATAATAAGTAAAACAGTAAAATTCAATAAGTTAAGCAATAGTTAATTATTCACAGAAATAGGTTAAAATAACAATTGTGCAATTCGGTGCCAGTAAACTTTATATTACAGTTAGCATAGTAAGCAAGATATAATAATAAGAAATGTAAATAAATTTGTTTAATAATTTACTAATCGGGTTAAAATAACAATTACACAATAATCATAGTGTCTATAATTGTAAATTTAACGTAGTAATAGAAAAATGTAGAACAATCGATAGTAATTCGACTGTAAGTGTAATATATAAGTGAGATGGCTAAGACAGCAAAGGGGGTCAGTGGTGGTGATCGTGTGACTCGATCACCACCGGACATCGTGTTTAAATAAAGTTATTTTGCGTTATTTTGTGTTTAACTTTATTTTGGTATACGTCCGAGTAATCGGCGTATACGACACCACTCAAACCTATTATTAACTACCTTTACAGGGGGAAACGATAGCGACTTAATCGAATTTTCTTGTTGCCTCAGCACATTTAGCTTCACCGGCCTCTCCCGTGTTTTATTTTAAAATATTCTTTTATTCATATTAAGTAATAATTTTTGGACGACTGTCTACAATATACGACAGTCCCCGTTGTTTTTTTTAAAAAAATGCCCTCATTTTTTAAGAATACATTAAGAATTTCTTAATACTATGTTAATTACTATACTATATTATAACTAAGTTACTGTTTTTTTTTTTTTTGCGTCATTGACTATAAATTATGCTTATCTGTTAGTTTTATCCCATTAATAATTAATTATATTTAATACGTGCCTATATGTTATAGGTAACTGTCTTGTTGATTGGTCCTTCTCTGTGGTGGCAATTGGCTTCTTAGAGAATTTTCTTGGTTTAAGACTTAATATTTTTATTCTGATAAAAAGCAATAAATTATTGTTTTTATTTCTTTATAGATAACTTGTCTTCTGTATGTTCTGTTGTTTTTGAATGGCCGTGATAACTATTGAAGTCGTGTCCTTATGGCCGAATTATTTATAAGGATATTTCTATAAAAGTAGGTACTAGTGACGATTGACGATCACGGTTCTGCGGTGGCAGTGAACATGTTATTCTGCTTCCCGTCATATACATTATTTATATTTATTCGTATTTATTTTGTTTTTCTTTATTTTATCATTTGTAATCTTATTGATAAACATGGGATTTTCAATTTTATATTCGTGTGCTGTTTTTTTCTTCTTCATATGTAAAATTAGTTTGTTGTTCATTTGTAATATTATTGGTTTAATGCTGATTGTCTACTTTGAAAAAAAATATTAAGTTTTTCCCTTGTCTCTGATGGTTTTGTGTTTCGTTGGCTCGTAAATAGTTGTCGATGTTGAGAATACATTCTTTTTTATATATATATATATATATTTTTGCGACATTAATTATGCTTTTGGTACGTTTTATCTATTGCGTTAATTATACATATTTATACGTTAATTTGATACAGATATATTGTTGTATTGTTGTGTGTATATTAGTATATTCTATCTTAAATTATATTATTGTATTATATACTTTAGTTATATAGAATTAATTAAAAATTGGCATGATGTAAATACATATTTTTATGTAGATTTTAGATTTTATATATTACATTTTATTAGTATACTTACAGGGTTGCTTTTTTTTAGATTCTGAACGGAGTGAAGAATGTATTGATTTTACAATGATGTATGTTTTAGATTCTGAACGAAGTGAAGAATGTATTGATTTTACAATGGTGTGTGTTTTTTTTTTTGTTTTTTTTTTTTTTTGTGTCTGTGTACAGCATAACTAGTCGAAATAATGCTCCAATTTCAAACTATGGGGGTGGTTTCCGATGTAAAAGTGAATATCCTTGGTGCATTATAGAGGTAAAAAGTTAACATTTTCCAACAGTTTTCAAAAAAATCGAGAAAAACAAAAAAAAAATGACGGAAAAACGGCAATTTTTACGCAAAACCAGTTTTCGACCAAATTGATTTTTTTTTATGGTTGTAATTCAAAAACTAATCACTGAAAACACTTGAAATTTTCACCAAATGTTAATGTCAGTGGTATCCGTATATAGTTAAATTTTCAAAAAATTTTGACTTTTTTTGAGTTATTTATAGACCACTGAAATTTTCGATTTTTTTGAGAAATTTTTTTTAAAGTGTCGATAAAAATTTTTGGATGACCAAAAAGTTTTGAAAATTTAATACGAGGTTCCTTATGAGTTGTTTTTAATGTAGCAAAAAAAAATTAAAAATCGTTAGTCATAATTTTTTTTTATAAGCGTTTATATTTCAAATTTTTACGAAATCTGTCGAAAACGCGAAAATTTGCAAGTATTTTTGAAGTTGAAAAATCATAAAATTTTTTCCTTTTATAACTAAGATTTGAAAATTTGGTACAAGGTTCTCCATACATTTTTCTTCAAATATCTGTAAAAAAAACTCTACCGGGTTCAGACAAAAAATTTTTATGAGTGTTTGAATTTTAAATTTTTATGAAATTGCGTAACGATAACGATTTATCCTCAAACGATTTTAAATATTTGTTATTATTCAAAAAGTATAAGTCGTAGATACTTGAAAATTTTACCAGTTATTAAGATTCGCGTTTTCTTTACGTGATTTAATTTTCAAAATATTTTGACTTTTTTTGAGCTATTTATAGACAACTGAAATTTTCAATTTTTCTGAAAAAATATTTTTGAAGTGTCGATAAAATTTTTTTGGCCCTATCAAAATACTTGAAAATTTAATACAAAGTTCCTCATATGTTATTCTTATAGTGATTAAAGAATTATAAGAATACATAGGCACAATTTTTTTTTATTAGCATTTGAAGTTCAAATTTTGACGAAAATTCGTCAAAATTATGAATATTTGCGAAATATTTGAAGTTGAAAAATCATAAAATTTTTTGTGTTTATAACTAAGGATTAAAAATACAACACTAAGTTTTCCATAAGTTTACCTTCAAGTATCTATAGAGAAAACTCGAAGCATCATTATAGGAAAAATTTTAAGTGCGTTTGAATTTTAAATTTTAACGAAATAGCGTAACGATAACGATTTATCCTCAAACGATTTTAAATATTTGTTATTATTCAAAAAGTATAAGTCGTAGATACTTGAAAATTTTACCAGTTATTAAGATTCGCGTTTTCTTTACGTGATTTAATTTTCAAAATATTTTTTAATATAAGCTGGTTTTTTTAAACCACCTTTTTTACCAACCACTAGAAATTATATCCTAGGCTGACAAATCATCTTCGTTCAGAATCGTTTTTCGTATACAATGATAACTATCATTGGATTCAAATTTAACACTCCTATAATATATAATAATGATCCATACGGCACCTAATGTACAGCAGAGCGGTACTCACTTGCCTACTTTGTTATTATTCAAAAAGTATAAGTCGTAGATACTTGAAAATTTTACCAGTTATTAAGATTCGCGTTTTCTTTACGTGATTTAAATTTCAAAATATTTTGACTTTTTTTGAGCTATTTATAGACAACTGAAATTTTCAATTTTTCTGAAAATTGTTTTTTTATGTGTCGATAAAATCTTTTTGGCCCTATCAAAATACTTGAAAATTTTATACAAAGTTCCTCATATGTTATTCTTATAGTGATTAAAAAATTATAAGAATACATAGGCACAATTTTTTTTTATTAGCATTTGAAGTTCAAATTTTGACGAAAAAGAACTTAAATTTTGGTGTATTCAGGCCATAAACATAAACCACCTTTTTCACCGACCACTGGAAATTATATCCTAGGCTGACAAATCATCTTCGTTCAGAATCGTTTTTCGTATACAATGATAACTATCATTGGATTCAAATTTAACACTCCTATAATATATAATAATGATCCATACGGTACCTAATGTACAGCAGAGCGGTACTCACTTGCCCGCTTTTTTTTTATTAATTTTTTATATATGATATAATACTATGCTATTTCAGTTTTTTGTATTTTTTTTTTTTTTTAAACTTATGTCTTATTTCTAGATTAGTGGTTTTGCTAAGATTATACTAAATTACTTATTAAAAAAAAATATTTATTTGAGTCTAGATTTTAGTTGTAAGGGAATTAAGATCAGTACTGCGATATTGTTGCTGTTGTGTTGTAGTTCTTGTTGCTAAAAATTTTCTCGTCGTAAAACAAAATATTACTAATAATAATTTTTTTGTAGTATTAATAATCGTGTTTTCTCTCTTTAATTTTTCCCTAAGGTAATATTAATTGCGTTTTATTCTAAAAAAATTTGTGTTTAGGTGTTCCCCTCTCTGAAGAGTTCTAGTTTTCTGAAAACGGCATTTTTCAAACAATTAGTAACGAAATAAGAATTTTGTCAAATAAAAGAGAGGAAAAGAAAGTTGTAAATTATAATTTATAAAGTCACTACAATATTCAATATTTATTACTATATGTCTATATCTGTTATAATACGTAGGTATATCGTATATAATATATTATATATAATTATAATAATGCATACAATTTTATAATATATAATTATTCGAAAAATTGCATTGAATTCGACGAATCTATTAAAATTAACGGTAGTCAACGCAAGGACGTTTTATTGATAATAAAAATTATTTTTAAAATATTACATATTTATAAAAAGGATTCCGGATATTCCAAGTATAACCTATTTGGTTTATGTCTATTTGTGCATCCAACGGGCAACGACCCTCACCGGCGATCATTGTCGTATCTGCCACCACCATTTTAGCAATGATTATTATTAATCATAATCACGATTAAATATATTTATCTTTAATCGTGATCGTAATTCTTATTTTTTATTTCTTAAGTCATCATAGTTGTCTTGTCAGTTAAAAGTTAACAGTATAACACTCATAACTGTGACTGGTGAGCGGCGAGCGCTCTGTCTTTTCTCTTTTAATAGTGTAGTGTTGTACTTACGTATTCATTTGTATTTTAACGTTTGAACTGTTTGAAGACCTCGATTTATTATATACTATATTTTCATTTCTGCTTTATCAATTATTTAAGTACTTAAGTATATTAATATATATAGTATATAAAATTTATCTTACATAATATAACAATTAATATATAACCATCATTATTACATAAAATTATTCAATTTTTTTTAACATATTATGGCTTCGAAAAAATCGTGCAAATTTTGTCAGCTCGATTTTAAAAGCCGTGCTTTTGGGTTACAGCATCCTCAGGCTATCTGTACATACCACATTATAATTACAATAATTAGGTATAACAATAATAAAAATATACATATTTTTCTTTTCTTTATATTACAGTTGAGAGTATACATCCACCTACCGAAAACCAGGACGTCAACGATGATGATGAATGCGAAGAGAACCAGGACGGCAACGATGATCAGAAAAGCAAAGAGGACATTGATGATACTATATTAAAGTATAGATGTGAAAAGTGTGAATATAGATTTAAATTTAAAAGTATGTATTTCAGGTATAAAGCGACACACGTCCCAGGATCATTTGTGTGTGATTATTGTACAAAAGTTTTCAAAAGGAAGGATTTACTTAAAGACCACATTTTTAAACATTATAATCAGGAAAGAGAACTTCAAATGAAATATGTGTAATAAAAAATATTTCATTAAACGCAATTTAAACACACATAGAAGATTAGAACATAACGATTTCAATTAAAAATGCAACAAATGTGGCTAATTATATTCGGGAAAACGCCAAATAAGATTCCACGATCAAAAAATGCATTCACTTATTAACAAATATATTTGACTTATTATTTGTAAATAGAATTTCCGGTACCAAGCTTACTTTCAAGTCATCGGAGCACAATGTTAATTTATTGAACCATATTACAACATAATGATGAATCTATTAACACATCAAATAATTTTGGTTTTTTTTTTCAGTCACCAAAAACAATAAACATATTAAGACTTATATCTTTCGTGGAATATGGCTCCTGGCGATACCACATAAAAAAAAACGCGCCTATGCTAATACCCCTAGGGTGGTGTGGAAATTTAGCAGTCCAGAATTACCTGTCATCAATAATAATTATGCTTGTCGGTGCCGTATTATTAGTTTAGAAAAAGTGAGTATAAATAACGCGTTCAATTATTCAAATAGGTATCTATATTTTTATTCAAAGTAATATTTATTTTATAGTTATACATGATTGATTTTACACGTCTAATGTTAGGTGGACTCTTCGCAGGAGGCTACGGGAGTGCCTTGCTGCTTTGGTTTTTATTGTTGTTACACAATAAGCCAGACTCAATGAAATATACATTTTTAAAATTATTTATCATTATTCCAAATAAATAGTCTGAACTCTTAAGCCTTATTTTGTGTTTGATTTTTTTTCCAAGGCCAATATTTGTATACATTTATATGTTTTGTTTGTTTTGTTTTGAACTTTTTTTTTTTTCGCAAAATTATTATGATACGTTTGTAATTTAACAAATTTTATTTGAAAATTGTTCATATAAAAAATTCATCTTAAACTTTCCGTTGGACGGTTGGACGCCTATTAAAATTACTATGTCATCGAAAATCATTGTCATCGCGCCATCTTGTGGTTGGTGGGCGTTAAATAAACGTTATAAACGTTTTGCGCCTGTTATACATTGAAACGCAACCGAGTATACGGCGTTTCTTATCACTAGTCTGAAAAATAGTCACAATCGTACATTGAACATTCGTACACTATTAAATTGTTGACGCGCTGAAATTAATTTATAACGTTATTGTTGTTTAAATAAAATAATTATAAATTAAGTATTAATTCAATAACTACTACTACTACTAAAACCACAAATTATTGGTCCATTAAATCAGTAGCATTAGTTAAATATTTTTAAAATGCCAAAAGTAGTTTCTCGCAGTATAGTGTGTTCGGACACCAAAGATCAAGAAGAATATAACGAGGAGAAGCCGTTACATTCGTATTACTGTTTGTGTGGTCAGATGACGTTAATTTTGGGTGAGCGATCGTTAAAATTATAACTTTTGAATCCAGTTTAAACAGTGGACCGTTTTAGGTTTACCCGAATGTTTCAGTCTGATCTTTGTACCTACATAAATTCTTCATCAACATGGTTTTATGATATTTATGTTTACTGATTTTAGATTGTGCTTTGGAAAAATTACCTCTACGCAAACGAGATGGAGCCCGAGTAGTCGATGGATCTAAACATGCCAATAAAATGACCTACGATCAAGACGAAATTGTATACTTGAAACGACAAGAAGGGATTGAAAAACAACATAGATTGAAGTGCAAAAAGTTTGTGAACCTTAATCACCTCTTGTGATTCAATTCTTACCAAAATTATTTTGCAGATGCGGTTTATTTTTGTACTATAAACATCAGGCAAATAATAATGTTTATTTTATTGTACGTGGTGCTTTGGTCAAATGTACAGGTGAAGGTCCCAAGATGGATATTTATAATCAAGTGGCCGTTGAAAAACCTAAGAAAATCATGGTCACCAAACACACTAAGAACATGGGCAAGTTCAGTTCAGTGACGGTATCTACTATTGATGAAGAAGAAGATGAAATTGAAGCGGTAAGTGATAGTGCATCATTTATAATATATTATATTGCGATGTTTGACACTATTATTATATTATTTTGCACACAGAGGGAAGTAGCAGATTCATATGCAAACAATGCGCGTATTATTGAAAAGCAGTTAGAGAGGAAAGGCATAAACAAACGTAAGACAACAGAATTTGTAGAACCAGAAATCACATTAGATATAAAAAGGCACGCACGTGGTACATTGCTAGAGAAATAATATTTTATTTTTATTTTTTATAATGTAATATTACTCTGTTATTTGTAAATAAATTAATGTTTGACTTGTGATAGATGTGATATTTCATTTTAAGATTGAGTTGATTCATATTTTTTACATAAATTAATTTAATGATGGATTTTCATCATTGATTAACATTTGATACACGAGATCTGGCGTTCTAGGCATCAATGCCGATGGATTATCATATTCATTAGTGGGATTGTGTACATGTTCGTATAGTTGTTTATAAACAGCAGAAATCACTTCGTTGGATTGTCGCCTGACCTTACTTAAATGTAAAGGATTTTTTAGACAACCAATTTGTGGTACTGCCACAGTGTGAGGCATGATTAGCATGCTTTCCAATTTACCCTGTAACACGATAATTATTAATTATTAAAAAATATTAAAATAAAGAAATAGCAAATTCAGTTTGGGGAACATAAATTTGTATAAAAGATTGAAATTTATGCTCTGTCCAGTGAAAGAACAAGCCGATACCGTGATATCGGAACTGGTTCCCCCCCTATGGCAGGGTGTCAAGTATGGATGTGCAGAAGAACCAACTTCTGTTGTCATGATCTTTTGCTGGATAGAAAATAATAAAATATAATCCATCAGCCAGGTTTACACATTGTAAAATAGGAGAAAAATAAATACTGTTCTGCTATTTTTGGGTGGACCTAGCTTTATGTGTTTATTATTGTATATAATCCACATTATAAATTTAGGGTTACACACTACATATTATTATATCAATCGATAGTCAATTAAGTGCAATTACCAAAAAATTTATCAGATTTTCAGCTTCCATTCCTTGAATCTGAGATAGTGGAATGTTTGCTCCAGGACCTTGTAAAATTGTTTGGATTTCCTCGAGATTTAAGTGTGTGACAAGATATTTTGCTTGTTCGGTAGAAACAATTTCTATTTGTACAGCCATTTGAGCCTTGAAGGACGATTAACAATATTAGATCTAATGTTGTGCAACAATCAATATAATATACTAATCTATCTATTTTTTGGTTAATGCACCTGCAATTTTTCAAGTTTGTCCTCAACATACTGGTACTGCTTTAAAGTCTCATGTATATCATACAAACAATTGAGATGGTAAACAGCCATGTCTAATGGGGTTAGCCGAGAAGCACTTAAATTGATTGCTTGAAGTAAAGGTTCCAAGACACAAGATACTATCTAAAAACAAAATAATTTAAGTTAAACAAAAGCATTTAAAGTATTGATTATTAACCATACCATGGATGTGTCTTCTTGTTTATCTTCAGTAACTGCAGCAACTGACAACACTTGTCTAAGGATATTTAATAAATGTCCAATACCAGGTGATGGAGATAAATCTAATGGGGGTGCTTCAATACGTTCCAAAAGAGTATCCCGTACTAAATTTTGAAGTTTGTTTAAAAATACGCATTCCATAGTTTTATGTAATTCTTCAATTGTTTGACACAGTTGTCCAGAGGGTACAGTCTAAAATCAACATTTTAGTTTAATTAATAAATTGTATAGCTTTGATTTAATAGAAGAAACCTCTTGACCTCTCCCTTTTTAAATTAGCCTATCTTATTCTCAGAGGTCTAATCTATCTCTGTACCAAATTTAATCACAATCAGTTAAACAGTTTAGGAATGCATAAATGACAGACATTCATTTTTATATAATATATAGATTTTATTTTTAGTTTTATAAACAGAATAATAAATACTCAATAATTAATTTATTAATCATGGTTTTTAAATTGCATAGTTTATACTTGGTGGGACATTTCAATTTTTTACGATTAGAGACCACTGACCAGTATACATAATCATAGGCGTGCACAGGACTTAGTGGTAGGTATTGCTGAATATTATTTATTTATATATGTTTAAGAAAACAGCATTTACATCAGGGGCAGCTTGTTATAAGAATATAAGAATACTAGAAGTGACTGTTCCTGTCCTGAAAATAGGAGGAAAAAAGTTTTAAGTTTAACAGGTTAAATCATAATTCATAACAGAAGATTGATAATTTAAGTAAAAAAATAAGTGTATTTATATCATAAATTGTAAAAATAAATGAAAAATTTGACTAAAGAAGAACCTAAGAATATTACATTGGTCCTAGTAAATTTAATTGGTGAGTGGGTTGTTTTGAAATGTGTTCCTTGAGTTTTGAAGATTCAAGCCGCCACTAATTCACATATTATAATACCAGCACTTTTTCTTCAGTCTTGAAAATTTATTTTATACAATACGTCAATACATATAATGCTTTGATTAAAAAAAAATTTAGTCAGAATACATTTTTCTAAAAGTTATGACAAGAAAAGTATTTTTTTTCATTAACATATAATGATATTAAAAATAATTGTATGACAGCAATTCATAGTGAAAAATTTAATCATAGGATTTTAAGTCAATTTCAATTACAATGCTAAACGTCTTATAAATTGTAACTACCATAGAGTAAAGAATACTATCAACAGTACTAACTATAGCAAGTAAGAAAAAATGAAGAAAAAGTGAAAACTAATTGTTTGTAGCTCGTAGGTGTTGGTATAGAATACCCTGCAATACCTATGTACATATAACTATCTTGGTTTTCATAAGATTAGTTTTAAAATAATACATCAATAAACAATATTTAATACTGTTATCAGGAGCAGATTGGTCATATATTTTTTATTTTTGATTTGGAAATATGGTTTTATAAAAAACAGTTTTTTTTTTAAGTGAAAAATATTATTAACCAAAAGTATTAAGCTAAATCTATCACTGACATTCATCATTCATTCTCACAAATTATAGCAACTTATAAGCCATTACTTTTGGTTTATTTGTAAACTTACTTTAATTACTATTTGGAGATAGAATTTTAATGAACTAGCAACACCATAGAGGTCAATTGGGTTTTCATTCATATGCAATATACTCTCTACACGTGATACTAAAGGACTGCACAATCCCTCAGTTATGCTACTCATACATAATGCTATTTCTTCATCGACATCTACATCAACAATGAATTGAACAAAAATATTTTGATTTAATATTAAATAATATAACAGTGATGAAAGCATAATAGCGTACTTACTTAATTTATCACAGTTTTTTAACAGATAAGCAAGATACTTTCTTTCAATTGGAACATAATCAATCAACCATGATAACATGTTGTTAATGTAAAGTCGTATGTCTTTTGTAAAAGTTTTCAATGATGTATCATTTGAACTGTTTGCTGCTAGAGCATCTATGAATCTTTGTGCGACTACAGATTGCCTAACTGTACAGTACTCTTCTAATACATATCTGAAAAATAATATTTTATTTATAGTGAAATATTATACATGAGAAAAATGTGTAATAATTACAGTGATATTATAACAAGGGAAAAATTAAAGACAATCTCAATGGGAACTGATGCAATTGTAATAAATTGAGAGTTGAGAGAATAAGTAGTCAATGTTAAAACTTACTTAAATAATACTGGTCGGTCTTGCAACACTTCCATGGCAAATACGAGTAGAGGACCAGTAACTGTGGACTCAATATCTTTACAATTTAACTGAGTCCATCTATATAATACTTCCATGGCCATTTGCTACAGTTAATAAATGAAAGAATATGGTGAATTTATAGTTTGTTCTTTAAATATTAAAACAACACACATAACTTTTTTGTTACATAAGTCTATAAGTCTCAATTAATATTTTAACTAGGTATATTTGATATTGTATTGTATTTAGTTTATAAGTCTCTATGGCTAACTCAAAAACTTACAGGAGGTAAATAAAATAACTATGTAATATTTTTTGATAAACATTATTATTCTAAAATAAATATTACTTGGTAGGTGGAAATCTGTTCCATCAAACTAAGTGCTGATGTTTGATGACCTGCTTGCATAAGCACTTTACAATTGTTGCTAATATTTTGGGTTTTGCGTAGAGCTGTAAAAAATTCAGGAGTGACATTGTTAGACCGCAGACAAGCCACCTCTGAAGAACTCAACTGGAATGTTTTCACATATGCATTTGCCAATAATTGTTGATTGGATACACTTTTTCTAAATACAAACATATTAATGAAATAATGTTTAATTTTTTTTCGCTAAATAAATATTGATTATTCTGTGAGATGTACCTTTCAAGTTGCAATCGTTTTGTGAGTTCAATTAAGTTCTGAGTGTCTGTTTTAGTGTCTTTCAATTGTGATGACATTGACATTACAGATACATTTAAGGAATTCACATTGTCATGTAAAGCGTTTACAGCGTTTTTCACTTTTTCAAAAGATGCTAAAAAATTCTAAAAAAAAAAAAAAAATAATAATAATAAAATATTGAGAAAACAATAATTATAATAGTAACTTAGAATAATATGAGTGATAAACTAATGAATAATTATTGTTCACGTAGGTACATTTATAGAATAGTAAATGACAATACTATTATTATTTTCTGATTATTATCTTTAAAACACTTTTAGGTAATAGATATATTTATACTTCTGAATGTAATATTATCTAATACAGAATAAAAGTATATATGTTAAACATTTCTTTTTTTGCATAATATATTTTATTAAAACCAAACTTACTTCATTTAATGCAAGACTTCTTTTTTCTATTTTAGTTCTTAAGCCTCTTCTACATTCTAAGGTATTTTCAGTATAAAACTCTGATATTTCTTTTAATGCTTCTAGTGCGTCCTATAATATTTTTTAAAAATATTATGAGTTATAAACATGTTTAGGTCGGTTAGTATACACATATATATATATTAAAATATGTTATAGCCATAATAAAAATATACTAGCATCAATTTTTGTCATCAACATTTCTAGAAAAATGAAGAATTAAAAACTGTTTAACAAAGAGCATAGAAAATTACTTTAAAGTTTAAGTACCTACACTTTTCCACATACGATAATTATTCATCATATAAATGCATTTTTACCAAACTCTAAGTTAGAAGTAGAACCATCCTCAAGCATACTATGACTTGGGTTAGGTAATAGCTTTTAAATAACAAACTATTTCGTTGCCAGTGCACATTTTGCTTTACGGGCCCAACTTAGTGACTTACATAACAAAATATATATTATATTATATTGTTAATGGCCATCTATAAACTTATACACTCATATAAGAAATATTATTCAATTTTTATAATTTTGATATAGGTAGCTATGCCATTTTAACATTATACAGTTAAATTATATTATTATAAACAAAATAATTTACCTTGTCACTTTCTAAATGTGTCTCCAGTACACTGGTAACCCTTTTAGATATAGCATCTTCGTCTACAGCCATGATAATGTTTGATACTAATGTTCCAATTATTGACTAATTCACTAGTTTATAGGTTTATTTCAACAATACAATGGTAAATATCTTGTACTTCAATCTGAAAAGCTACATTGTATGTTGAACCACAGAACAATAATTTAACTGTACTCTAAAATAGAATTTAAATAGTAAGTAAGCCTCCCAATGTTTTTTAAATTATTATAATGGTAAGTGAAATGAGCTGATTGGGTACTTACCAAAAAAAAAAAATTATTTAAGTACCTAATAATAAGAAGATAATATACTAAAAAATTCAAAAGGTAATAAACTAATAACAGTATTAAGTTTAGGTATTTAGGTAGTACTGCAGTATGCACGACCAAATATATTTTAGTTCGTGGTTAGTAGGTACCTATGAGAAATGAGAATATGAGATATAAATATTGAATTATTGAATTACAAATAATTACAATAAATAATGATAGTGAACGTTATGATTTATAATGAACACTCGAGTACTATTAAAAAAAATAACTCCACAACACGTTCAACATTTAACACTTATCAGTTATTTTTATCATTATTTCTTGTTATTACCGTAGATATATATGTCTATGGTTATTACCACGCTTTAAGATATACCTTATTTCTATTAAATTCAAAATATAGAATAGGTAGGCACATAGATCAGTATAATATAACTACATATTGACTATTAGGTACCTATTTAAATTTTAAATAAAATAATATCATCTTCTTTCTGCTTAATGCCTTGATACATAATTGTTTATTATTATAAATATTATGTGAACTGATGACTACTATATTTATTTGATTTTTAAGTAAAAATTCATGTTTTTCCTTATTTTTTACAGTTATTTTGAAATTAACTGGTCATTTTTACATCATGGCCCTTAAGGATATGAGGTATTATTAAAATCCTTCTTTTCAGTTAAAACTTTAAATCTACGACGTCGAAAGAATTATTTTGCTATACCTCCAAGACGCAATAGATTCATCTAGATTCTAGATCCTATTCATTGCTACCAGAAATCACTCTTAAAAGTCAAAGTTGAAGATTGAGGTATTTGTATAGCTTTAAAAGGCGTTAGTGGACAATGGCGTGACCAGGGAAATCAACTATTTATTTATCAGGTAATCTTATAAGTATAAAATTCATCTTTAGTACAAATAATATAAATTTTATTTTTACAGGGTTTTTTATTGTCCCTCTCCCTCAGAAATCTTGCAGCTACGCCACTGATGACATGCGCATAAAATAATTACTCTATTCAGAATCTAAAATATTTAAAATTGTTTTGAATTTTTATTGATTTACAAATTACAAAAATAAATAACTGTAGAAGTGAAGAAAGTTTCCACCAAATAATAGCATTTTCAAAACATGATATAATTTTCAGATTAGAATACCTTGGCTCTTTTTATTTTAAATTTCTGTATTTTTTATTTTTATTTATGTATACAATTGTTATTTGTTGGGCAAAGAGCTTTAAAATTTAATACAAGTTATCCTCCTAAGTTTTTCTTAAAGCAATTAAAAAATATTGAAAATACTCGCAAATTTTTTTTAAAAGTTTTTGAAATTCTAACATTAAATTATCCAAAATAATGATTTACTCTCAATTATCTTTGTTGTTTTTTATTATTAAAAAAAATAAAAAATATATACTATTGGAGACTTTTGAAACATTCCAATGTTAATAAAATTATTATTTTCTACACACAACTTATTTTGACAAATGTTAATCTATTTATAATACGAACTTTATTCATTCACAACAGTTTTGTTGTACGTATAGTTTTAACTTCTACCATAGTAACAACAACGCGTGTGATATAATTTTAATAAAATAACACATTCGATGTTTTTCGAAATAATTAATTAATTAAAAAAATTTTTTTTTATTTAATTTAATATTAATGTTTGATCTACTATGAAAATATATATATGTCCGCATGTGAACTAATGAATCAAATTAAAGAAGTAACATATTTTCTACGTGGATGTTGAAAACCTCCCCACACGTAGCTGTATTGTTTAATGTTTATTATACGAACTTAAACCTCCCTATATATGCGGGTTACTTGGGTATTTGAATTTTGTTGATAATTTGTTGTGATTGATCACGCGCGAGAGTTGTACAATACCGTCAGAGTTACATGTAGGTATATATTTATTATCTACCTCGCCATCGTTACATGGAAACTTCTGCAAGTAGGATCGATTTTGGACTCAATGGTACCTACATGTTATTTATATAGTATAAATAATATTATATTATTGTAGCCACTCTCCAGTTATATAACCTACAACGCGGTCGCCTGTCGCACTCACTGTTTGTTTAACGTTTTCAAAATTCGACATGCACGTATACACAGTACACAAACACACAAGGGCGTGTGCACGCGTGATGTGTAGATATATTATAATTAATAATATGAATACTGTGTTCAGTGTTAAATACGATGATTTATTATAAACGAGAAAACTGTTCTAAATTATGTATGTATTTAGGTAAATCGCACAAACAAATACGGGGAGGAGCTTATCATGGACGCGAATCCATACCGATGTTAAAAAATTGAAAATTAAGTTGTATACTCTTATAATATTTATATTTCATGGAAAATAATTACATGGGATAACTTCCATATTTTAATCTATTCTGTAGCACGAATTTAGGTAAAACCAATTACGTATTTTAAGCGAACCAAAATAATATTATGTAAAATACAGGGGCGCCCGCAGAAAATCAGCTCAGTGGGTGCAAAATTAAATGCATGTTATATATTCATATACTTGCAACAACATTATGTTATTTTGGTAGAACTAAGATGATCAAAAATATTATTTGCGCAGTATAGGTAATTCACTAATACGGGTTTTTATGAACGCCGAAATTTTATAAAATAAAATTATGAATCTCATATGCACAATAATTTTTTTGTTTATTAAAAAATTTCAGTGGATGCAATTAGCCCCCCTTTGCGGGCGCCTCTGAAAATGTAATGACATCACTATTTTACTAATAACATTATTGTAAACAAAAATGTTAGAATTTCAGTATAATATGGAACCTTGAATTTATAATGTCAGTATCTATAGTTTCTATCACATTTGATGATCATTGCGGTGGTCTGCAATTCAATTTAGGTGGGAAAAAGTAGATATTAACTAAAATTTGTAATTTATAAATAATATACTCAAAGTGAAATTTTACTTGTAACTAAAAATCTATTGAATTTTATAAATTTTTATTATTAAAACTATGATTTTGGGCATCAATATCTAACAAGATATGTTTACAATTTTTATAAATTATACCTATTTACTAAAAATATAATTTATGAGTCTATTCTTTTTTGTGGTAATACATGTTCGATATAGCTGGTAAAAAATAAATAAAAATATTTTAAAAATTATAGATATGAATGAACCCAAATTAAATTTTAGAATGTTGAACTGTATATAACTATATTATTTACCAGTGAAGACATATTATAATTATTTTTTTATTTAGTTATTACAAAAGGTTAATAGGTAGTTTTACACTATTTATTTATTTTTTTAATAAAGTTTTTATGTCTGGAATTTGAAAACAATTTGGATAGAACATTTTAAAAACAAATACCTACTTTTCTAGATTTATTAAATTAAATTAACTCGAAATAAAATAAACATTAACGCGCATATTATGTGGCATGTAAAATGTGAACGTCAAAATTCAAATGTGTGTATTAAAATCAATGAATTAGTAATACTTAGTAATAATAAATATTTATTTATTTATTTACGTACTCTTAAATATATTTTCATTGCATTATGATAAATTTGTATATTATTCTTATAGACTATACTGAAATGAGATCATTATTACGTATTTGTTGTTTATGCATATTTATGGGCGTTGAATGAAAATTTAATAAATTGTTGTTTTACAGTTTTTTCTTTCTAACTAAATAATACTTTTAATTAAAATTTTGAAAGCTAAATAACGTAATTTTTTTATTATACGAAAGTTTAAAATATCAAGTACGGAGAAATTAATTTTTATCACAATGACATTGTACCTACATTGTATAATTATTATTAGTAGTGTTTGTTTTTGGAAAAAGTTGTGTCAAATTTCTTTGCGGAGATACGGATGTGGCGTTTTAGAGATGTATATAAATAAAAATATAATAGACGTATATTTTTATCATAAAACGTAAAAAAAAATCAAAGAAACACTCACAGAGAAACATGTTTACAGGTCGTTTTAATGACATTAACTAACGAATTAAAAAAAAAAAAAACATTAGAATTTAATATTAACTAAACAATAGTGTATATAATATTCATTATTGCACATCATAAGCCGATCTTATGTATTAACATACTATATATATGTATATATATAATATAATATTATTTATTATAATACTAATTATTACTATATAATACAGTTTATTATTATATAATTAATAATATAATGGCTAAATAATAAGACCCTATCGAAGTAATATAGGCCTATAATAGTAAAACGGTTTTGATTTATAAATATACATATATATTTTTATATATATATATTACATAGATGACATCGAAATTACAACTTATTCCAACATAATATATATATTACATACCCTACCACTTTGATTGTCTAGCTAACAACGTTTCCGATTATACAACATAATATTAATATTAATTATATAATATAACCATATAAGTATATATATTTATTTTTATAAAAGTATACATGAATTAGAAAAATACACGATATGAAATAGTTTATGGAAATAAATTGTCACGAAGCGTTTGTCCGGTGGTCCCGGCCGGTTGTGAAGTTAGAAAAAAAATGTGTTTTTTCAAAAAAAGTCGTATCACAAAGTCGTAGACGAAGCAAAACCCTGTTCTCACTTTACACGGTTAACCTATACATCACAATAACCTATGTCGTTGAATGCTACAAATCGAGTTTTTTTTTTGAACAGAGCGGGTAAAGAAAATAGGATTAACAAGAAAATGTACAATTTTCATTTACATATACGTATAATACACATACATATTATATACATATATTATATATATATATACATTATATTGTATACATATACATAATACTTATGCAATACTTATACTAATTCCTATACAAATATTACAAATGATTACAAACAATAATAATAATAATAATAATAATAATAATATTAATTATGATAATTAATATCATTATGGTTTTTATAATTTAACAATACAATATATTTTATTATATCGGCGAAACGTTGTGCAGTTGCTTGTCAATCTCGCACGAGTACGTTGTGTGATTGCGCTTCAGGAAATGGTAAAGTTGTTTGAACGTGGGCCTTAGGTTTTGATCACGCTTCCAGCATTGGCACATGAGCTCGTAAATCTCGGTGGGGCACAGGTTGGGTTTGGGTAGTAGTACCTGTAAATGCGATTTATCCGATAATTTAATTATTGGAAAATTGAATATAATATATTACATAGTACTACGTTGGTACACATTTCACGCGCAATAATAATAATTATATCATGGATTGGTATCGTTCGGAAGTATAATGATTTCATACTCAAATAACTTATATTATATTTTATTCATTAATATCGTATTTCGATCTGTTTAATAGAAAACTCAATCAAAAATTCTAGACAAATCTGGTATGACTGTGGTCTGTGATAATATGTTGGGATGCTTATGAAATACGACTTGAAAAAAATAAGTATATTATAAATTTATAACACTAGTTTCTTATTAATGAATTTAATGTTTACATATTACAATTAATGTGACAGATTTATTTAACTTTCTTGATAACTCGAAAATTCTATAATACGCTATAATTAGTTATAATTATAATATTCTATTATACGCTAAAATACTTAATGCTGTAATGCGATTCAATGTTTTATACCTAACTCAAAAAATAAATTTGTATAAATTAATTATTATTCACTTATAGTCCACAGAAGTTAGGCATTAACAATTTGAGTTGTCAAAACGAATGATTTAGAAATGTTTAATGTGTATACTACAAGTACATAATATCTAAAACATTATTTATTATGGTACTCATTTTTCTATACGAACATGTTATGAAATTTTTATTATCTATACGTTAGTGATATTTATCATTTTTGATTAATTTAATTTTATATACGTACTCTAAACTTTTAGAGATTTAGAAATTTAGTTTTATAACGAAATATTTACGATTCCAATACTTTCCTAATAAAATGTATAATAGTTATGAGTATAATTAAGATTTGACATTTTAATTCGAGGCTGCGTTTGTCATTATTTAATATTCTAATATATTAAATTAACTTCAGTGAACTAAACTCAATTTAGAATCATTTTCAAATAAATGGTTTATTATTGTTTTAAAATTTAAACACACTCATTTCAGTTGTTTAACTTAACTTTTGAATTTCAATAGCATCGTTTTTACCTAGCTTATAAAAATATTTAGTGTACTCCTTAAATGCATGCACTGAGTGTTGAAAATTAATAATTATGGATAAATACTGTACACAACCAACATCCAAATACATAAATTTATATATTTTTTTCAAAACCTGAACGTTTGCATAGTTTATCAGTTTATCATTACTATAGCAGTATACCTTACCGTCTATACGGCGCGGCGGGTTGCGGCCCTCGAAATTTCGGGTGAAAAAGGAACACGTAAAACAGATACTAATATAATAAAGATACATTGAATTAAATAAATGAAGGGCGCTTAATAAGTCAATGTGCCACGAATACTCTCACATGCAATATGTCGTAATAAATCGAATCTTCTAATAAAATAAAACACTAAAATTGGCTCATGAATGACTTATGAGTTCTGTAAGGAAAAAAATACGAATAAAACGAGACCGATGAGTGAATAAGGTCTTATTTAAGTTCCTAAAATTTTGTTGGAGTACTAAAACGGACTTCTGGTAAATAATTAATAATATTTTCCGCATGAAAATATTATCAGTAATCTTGCCTATTCATAATATTAAAAAATATAGGAATAAATACTACATTATTGCAGTATATACGCCGAATTTATACGGTACGAATCATCAAATATGTTTTACATTTTGTGTTTTTTATATAGTATAGACACAATCTAGTGTTGTGTGCTTATAGTTTAGGCGTATACAAAGCACATAGTCACAAGTTTAAACTCACTTGTAGCTCTCCTCCGTAGTACATCTGTTCAGCGTTGTGTATGACCTGCTCGTTGGTGAGATGCGGGAATGGTTTATCTCTAGCCATGTTCAACAGTTCCCACATTGTTACGGCGAATGACCATACAGTGCTCGGACAAGTATATCGATCCTATTTGGATAAAAAAGATAAGCATGAAATTATTCTTATAGTAAAATTCCATCTGGTTACATCCAGACAATAGTATATTTATGGGTTGCACAGTTGCTAGATAATCCGACCATCACCTACCCGACTCCTCGCTTTTCTTCTTGAAAAAATAATAACAATTCACTGTACTCGGTATAATATAGAATGTTAGAATAATATATTTAAGTAAGGAAAATTGTATTGAATTCGTTATAAGTTAATATATGATGCAATTAAAATGCGTTATACAAAAAATACGAAAGTACGTAAGAGTACTGTGAACACGAAATTACATTTTCTATTCACAATTCACATTTTATCGTTGTTATTTAAATCAAATATTATATAGTTGTAAAAAAATATACTATAATTATTACGAGGTTCATATTTTGAAAGTAATGCTCATGCTAAATACCTAGTGACTGAATAATATATTTTTATTTTTAGCAAAACGCATAGATGTATCGAGTGGACCTATCAAAATAAATTTAATTTGTTAATAAATAGCTAAAAAAAAAAGCTATAACATTTTGAAAATATAATTGTGTATAGATAACACTAATATAAACATTTAGTGAAAATTTTAAGTATTGAAGGTATTCGTTTTTGAATTACAATTATGTAAAAAAATCGATTTTTTCGAAAATCGGTTTTGCGTTAAAATTCCCGTTTTCCGTCACTTTTTTGTGGCTTTCCTGATTTTTTTGAAAACTACTTGAAACTTCTTACTTTTGATCTCTATAATGCATCAAGGATTTTCAATTTGCAACCGGAAACCACCACTGAAGTTTTAAATTGAATCATTATTTTGATAAGTTATGGTGTACACAGACACAAAAAACACACATCATTGTAAAATCAATACATTCATCACTCCGTTCAGAATTTAAAAGTTAATAGTTTATCCATGATATATAATAACTATTAATAGTAAAAACATTATTTAAAAATAAGGTAAAGTTTTAAGATGAAAGAGAAATATAACTAAAATATTATATATATTGTTTGGATAATTGTATATATAAATATTATATAATTTATAGGTACTATAAGATTTGCGTTTCGATTTTATTTTTTTGATCTATTATCGATATTTTTGAGATTTGTACGGAAATATGTTATTTGTATTTAAACACACTATTTGGTGTGAAAACGAAACATATCTACGTGTTCCTTTAGTAACAGTATTTATTGTATATAATATGTTCGTTTATTTCGAAAAGGGAACATAATAAGTTACACAAAATAAGTTTTGTGTCTTTCCTGTAAAATTTGAATTTCGATGTACCTATATGTATTATAATATATTAAAATAATCGTTTAAAGTGAATAGTTAAGTAATCGCCCACGACCCATCTCAGAATGTGTATAATGTGTATATACAATCGTCGATGAATCAATTATTACTGTCACCGTATATGAGATGTGATAACTCCTCAGTGGTTTAAACCAAATTGAATGTTCAATTGAATGGTCCTGCGGGGTTTGAACTTTGAAGTATAGATCACTGTGTTCTAACTACGACTGACGTACTTAATTTTGAGACTTGAGTAGTTAAGATGGGTTAAAACGCATCCAATAATAATAATAACCAATAGAAAAGTAGTATAGTAGTCAGTAGCGTGTTGATTGGCCGTATGATGCGAAAACCCACAAAACGCCATGCCAAACGTTGTTGTTTTGTAATAATTATTATTGTTATTCATTTAACGACGTTATAATAGGTACTATTATATTATAATATATTTCCAGGGTGTAAGAATAATGATATAAATGTGAGAAAAAAAGTGTTTTTATTATCTATATATAAGTATATTTATGAGAATTACCAGTAGTATGCTTTCCCACGGTAGCCATCGGATCGGTGCCGGAGGTCTGTTTCCGATTTCGCTATAGTCCTTTTTGTAAGCCGGATTGCACACCGCCAAGTCGGCCACTTTAATCGAATAGCCTCTCGAAACCAAACAGTTTCTGTTTGCCGAGAAACAAAAAAGCAAATACACATTAAACGAATCTCATAATTGTATAATAAATCAATGTCATGTACTCATGTATAATAATAAGCACGATAACAATATTTTAGAAGTTTTTTGGAAAACGATTTAAGTTTACCTGGCTGCTAAGTCTTTGTGCACCACGTTCTTGGATTCTAGATACTTCATGGCCGATGCGATTTGAGTGGCCATGAACATTAGCGTCGTGTACCTATACATTAAAATACACACTATAAAACGTAATCATCTTTATTTCATACTATTTCAACACGTCAATAATAAAATCATTTATAGGCATACTAATCACTGTAATTTTTAATTTTTAATATAGTTCAATAGATTTTTTTTTCACCCTCGAGTATCTAATTGTTAATTATTATATCGAGTATCGATGATTTATTTTTATTTCTTATTAAGATATATCAGAGAATACATCAGAGAATATTAAAACGTTAATCGGTTTTTATTAACTATAATGTAGATAGTTCTTCTGTGTATACTTATTTAAATGTTGTGCGGAAATACATAGATTTATAGTCATATGTATTACATATAACTTAACTATCTAATTTGAAAAATGTAAGTAACTTTAACATTTCCAACAAAAATAATTATTAGGTACTCAATGATTGATATATTTGTGTTATTATTAAGTACATTAAAAAAAACTAATTTAATAGATGTTATTTATTATGTTTCTGAAATTAAAAACGTTCGATTGTTGTGGCTTATATATTTTTTTAACGATTTGAAGATTAAACAAGTTTCTGATGTATACGAAACAAAAAATGTAATGCGTTTTTAGCTATTGTAGTATTATATGTAGATGGGAGAATCATGTAAGAACAGTTCTTATTAGTTTATTGTTGAGGAGAAAATCTATTATAATTGAGAAAAATTATGCTTTTGAAATTTTTATCAAAATGAATTTAAGTTTAAATTTAAGAATAATTGCCATGGTATAAAAATCGCTCGGAGCAATGGGATTTTATATGATGCCTGAAAAAATGAATTATATTTTCAACGGTCCTTATTATCTTTTTTATATATATTATTATGAACGGAGACCAACTCAAACTGTTTTTGATAAATAAACAAGTAAAAGTAATTACCTACTAATAATATAATAACACTATATTCCGAGGGGTTTGCCTCAATGCATTTTTAACATTAATTATTTAGTTTAGTCAGGATGATTCACCGAGTATGCGCATTATCTTTTTTTATATTTTAATAATGCATTTTTTCAAATTCTTGATTTTTTTGTTCTAATTAAGGAGTGTCCTATTGTGATACAATCTTCTATTTTTAAAATAAGAACTGTCTCATTTTTACTATTAATTATTTAGTGGATACATTTATTTTAAATTTTCATGTAATTTAATTTAAAATTTGAAACAGTAGTTTTTCAGTTATTAAAATGTTTATATTAAAGATAAACATGATGATTTCATATCTTCCAAGTGTATTATTATAGATCTATTATCATTTTTTCTTAGAACAAAAAATCAAAAACTTCAAAAATTACTCTTTCGAGTTTTGGTATTGATACGTCAATATTTTCAAAAAATTGATTCGTTAAATAGGTAACAGTATAAAAGGGCGTTTGCCATTTGAAAAAAAAGTTTGTATCTTCATAGATCTCTTTAAATAATACAAAAAATTAAAAAAATTAAATTTAAAATAACTGCCATATTAGAGAAAAAAATTGGTGGAGCTAATTGTAATTTACTATTCTATAAATGTAAATTCGGAGCATGCTTGACGAATCACTATATTTATATAATATATACATACATAAACTACGTTTGTAAATATATATTATAAAAAAAAATAATATATTTTGCGGGTGGACTGTATTTATACGAAGAGAAGAAAAATTAGATTTACGATAGTGTAAAATAATATATTATAATCTTATTTGAGCATAATATTATCACATGGATGTTATATATTGTATCAACTATAGAATCGATAAATCGGAAATCGACTCACGTGAGCGCGGAGTGCGTCCTTAACACTATGACCAGATCACCAAGCTCGGCTGGGTACTCGGTGATCAACCACGGCGGAGACTCATTAATGCACACGCCGAACACGCGGACCAGGTTCGGGTCGAGCAGGCTGCACAGGAACTTGACTTCCCTGGTCGAGTCGGAGTTGCAAGTCTTGGCCGCCACGCGTCCGTTCTCCGTTATACGGATGTCCATCGTTGTGTCGCACACGGCCACCTCGCCCAGGTGCGAGCTGCCAAGTTTGCTGACCACGTTCAAACAGTACCGCGGTATCTGAACAATGTCCGCTTCCCGGCATTTGTATACTTGGCCCATGCTGGGACTTATGTTCCACGACACCGACGGTGGTGCCATCTGAAAACAGCCATATGGCATTGAGTATAAAGGCGGTTGATATTTAAAACCTAAGTAAAATCACGAATGGCTAAATCCCAATTTCAATAAGGAAGAAACAACAATATTAAATAATACGAAATAATGATAATAATAATAGCGCAATGACTACGGCTTATATCTAACGGCAGAGAAAGAACCTCATCTAATTGTATGCGAAACCTGTGAAGTACACAAAATTGGATCTTATATATAGCAAGCATTATAATACTAAAATGAATAATATAATATATTGTGTATTATTTTTTTTTTTCGATAAAAAAAAATGTTCACCATACAATTAGTTGTATATAGATATGTAGTATATAAATCATTTAAAAATGAAAAATTCCTTTTGGTAAACAGCATTACATAGTACATAGAATGGTAATAATTTGTTAAATGTTATTAAATTGCTCGAGAAATTTTCTGTTCAAAAAATAATATATATTAAAATCTTGTCCCATCAATTACGTCTTTTAGTGCTCTATAGTAGTTTGATTTAAATCCGTTCTTACGTTAATATAGGTATTCTAGGCAGGCATCTATTATTACAAACATTATTATTGAATTAAAATGTCTTTTCTACGAAAAATACCACTTTAGACTTTTCATAACAAAGGGATGAAATTAATCAAGGTATAGACCACAGACTAGCACTATATATATATGTGTGTGTAAATTGATGTTGCCGGTTGAAATGTATACCTATACATGTTCGGTATTATATTAATATATTATAACGTGGACGATCAATCAAATGGTACTAATATATTGAACTTTTTTTTTTATTTGAAGTCTAATGTCGTATACTCTCGTGCCGTAGTGTAACATATTATCTCTAGAACGGCGGGGCAAAATTTCCGAACGAATGTAATATAAAATAAATGAAAAAAAAATCAATAAAAAAAATACGAACTTTGAATTGGCTAACGCGAAAAAAAAACATTTGAATTCTTTAGGTCCATCCTCCACCGTCATCGACACGGACAGGTACAAAAAAAAAAACCGTCAGCAAAGTCCGCGTATGACTCGGGTACACCGACGTTTATGGCTCGGGCGTGCAAAGTTTTACTTACTCTGTGCTTTTCGCGGGGCGCCGTGTGAAACCTTTTCCTGGTGGCCGGTACGTCGGTGGTGCTACATTGGAGGTGTTTCGGCCGGACCGGGGCGTCGACCTGAACCGGCACGGGCGGTGGTGGCGGTTGGCTCTGCAAGCTCCGGTAGTGCAACGATGTGACGCTGTCCCTTGTCGAATATTCGGCGGCCCGGACGTCGATCTCCAGACTGCTCAGCGATCCGCGTTCCGAGTCACTGCGACAGAATTCTTTTGCAGACATCGTGCTTCTAGCGTCTGAAACCGAAACGCACGTTTTTTTTTTTAACGTACTTATATCGTCCAGGGTTTTCCACGAGCATCACCCACTGGTGATGGTAAGCGAGCAGGCCTAAATGTTTATCAAATTTTGCCTCTTTTTCAGAGCGGCAGTCATAAAACAAACAAAGTTACACTAAATATTTATCTCCGGGGTCTCACAGTTCGTGCTATTATTTATTATTATTTAGTAATAGGCAATGTGAAATCTCGTAGTGGTCACTCGTGAGTCGTGCCCTTTGTTTTAGTTGTAAATGATAATTAGCGTGAGTGCTATTATTTACGGGTATCGAGCTATTTACACACGCGCTGCAGTCGCACACATGTCAATAGCACTGCCGTTCAAAAATTAAAAGCATCATTTTTCTCAAGTTATGCTATTTACAGGAAAATCTTTGTGTGCTGAGTGGTTTGATTTCATTAATTTTTGTTTTGTTGGAAAGATCATGATTTTCTACGAGATGCACTGGAATTCAATATTTTAAATTATATTTCGTAAAACAATATAGCAATAAATAATAATAATAATACAAAAACTCGTGAAAATTGGTCGTATTCCAAATAATATTAAATGGCTTCGAAATAGAAATTTAAAAATCAAAATCTAACACGTGTCCTGTAAGAAGTCGTTTTCATAAAAAAAAAAATATCGAAATTCGATCCTTTACGCGAGGCGTGAGAGATTTTCCTCTCATGGCATGTTTTTGAGTAAAAACAATAGTCGCACGCAGGTTCCTTAAAACATGATATTTCTCTTCGTGTACAAGATTGGTTGGTGGGAGGAGTTTCATGAAGTTATTAAAATTAATTAAGTTAGGATAGGTTAATTTTTAGTTTCATTATTGTTATTGTTTTCTGTTTAGAGCAGTTGTATGCCTCCCACCCACGGACCTATGAAAATAAATTTGCTATCTCCTCTTATGTACTATTCAAAATGTTACCGAGTGGTCTTGTATTAGCCCAAGCAGATTTAGTTGTATTCTGATTTAAATCCGTTTATTCTGCGTACTGATAATAATCGTATTCAAGAATACGATACAATAGTTTATGCGGTTTTACACTTTATTTCGCTGTCGATTTACCTACGCAGAACAAACGAACGACAGAGACTTACCCGAGTAGTATTAATTATTATATTGTTTCCAAAATACGAATGGTATTGTTTAATTCGAAAGTTTTATGCACAGTAGCAGGTAGTAGTTACGCATATTTGTATTTATGTATCTTTGAAATATTGTTTGGATACTGTATTATATATACAAAATAATAATGACGTGTGAGGTTTTAAAATCACGTAAGTAATTAATTATTTTATAACTACTACCGAGCAAACGTTATTATTTTCATATAGTTTTGTTGAAAAAAATATACAATAATCGGATATTTCGGCAATAGTTTTTGGAGTTTTTTTTTTATTATGTGTTGTTTAAATGGAGATAAACATTGCGAGAAAAAAGTAACTATTTTGACGTTGTAAATATTATATTATTATTATGGAAGGCGATTTGTATCAATTTTTAAGACATTGTTTTTTTTCCAATTTACACAGTTTTTTGTAAAATTCAAAGTTTTTAAGAATTATGACTCACTATTTACTCAACATTATTGTTTTTCCTCATTATATCGTAGTGGTAGGCAGGGAATTTTAACAAAATTTTATACCTATTATAGTGTATAATATTATAGTACTGTTCAGAATTGACCAAGAAAATGAGCTAACTTCTCGATAATTATCATAAATCTTATATTTATACTATATACCTTTGCTACTCCGAATCGTCTCGTAGTCTTTGCGGGCCAATAATGGTGTTTCGTAGACGACGTGCTGTGATTTGTCGTAAGCATCCGATGCAAAACTGTCGCTACGCATCTGTTCGCCGACCGCCAACGGGTTCTCTGTGATGTGCCGATTACCGCCTCCGATGATCAAACCATGATTGTGGCTGTTGTTTTTGTTGTTGCTAACGGTGGTAGTGTTGTTGTTGTGAGGTGATAGGTTCATGAATATGTCTTTCATGTTGATGGCAACTCCAAATGGCTTTTTGAATATCGAAGTGCTGATTGTCTGATGCTTCTTGCGGCGACTCAGTGCTAACACAATGGCGAAAATGCCTAGCAAGATGAGCGTGGCGGCAGTCAGCACGCCGATGAGCACTTCCACTAGCCCTCCACCGGTCCTGTCATCCTTTTCCTTGTGTGCAGCTGTTAACATAGACGTGTTTTACTTAGTGTATAATGCTTTGTGTGCAAGACTTACACGTTTATAGATATTTATTGCATTTTCTCAAAGTAAGGAAAATAATGTTCATCCCTTATGGATGTATCTCCCACGGGGATACCATACGAATAGTCTGTCCCTGCGGGATTTTCCGTCTAAAATGGAACCACCCGTCAATAGCATTTCTCTCGTCTCTTTCTCGGAAAAAGGTATAGAATTGAACTTATTTTAGTCTGATTGCACTTGGGTTAAAAAGGTTATGTTAAAATTGCACTCGGATTTTAAAAAAATTCTAATCGAATTGCACATTTGCACTCATATCGGTAAATCGGAATTAAATAGAAATGTGACATGGTCAAAAGTGTAAATTATACATTTTTTTTTTCAAATTTATTCTGTTAAAATAACGTATGTACACTGTTATCACTATAGCAAAAATATTCATAATTGTTTAAGTTGAAAAATATGTGTTTCAATAAACTGTATAAAAAAATCTGTGTGTTAAACCTGAACGTAGTTGGTCTGTTCTACTGGCCTGAGACTTAATAGTTTATACATCCTGTTGAAAGGATTAATTTACGATCTCTGACAACAAGATGTGTTGTTTCAGTATCTTTTTGAGATTAACATATTTATTTAGATACAACAGACCACTTGAATAGGTATGAGTGATATAGTACCTAGTATAGGAACTTCCTGCCAAGACCAAAAAAGGTGTAAGATGGGTGGCGTGCTTTTAAGGATACAACAGGATAAATGAATAAATAAGAAAGATATAATATAACGACAGCCGTTCTGAAGCAGGTATTCCCATGTATAATACATATATATACTTCATAGCTGCGTTTCCAGTCCGAATATGGAGCGAGTCGCAACTCCGGGGATCGCGCCTCGTTAATAAATGATGCCACCCAATCCACTTCTACCCCTCCCTTTACTACCCATCTAGGGTAAATCGAATAAAAAATAATAAAAAAACAACAACAGCCACATGAATATATTAAAAACACTTACTGGTGTCGGGCGAGTCCCAAGGCGGATCCACCGCTCCTCCGACCAGCTGCTCATCCTCGAACGGCGCGTCCGCGTCCACCGTCACGTTCTGAGCCAATGGTTCTGTAAAAAAAAAAAAAACAAAAAATAAATAAATAAAAACCGAGGACTGAGAAATAAATTTACAAAACACTCGTACAATATTCAATCCAAAACGCGAACGCGATTTGTGGCGATTTATGCACGCGCTTAAACGCGACGGACACTATAAATCATTGCATACCATCCTCAGATTCTTCTCCTATCTCTCTTTCTCTTTCTCATATTACATAATATATACAGTATACACAAGGAAATAAATTACACACATAACCTGTGTATATATATTTAAAGGTAGTGCATTTTTTGACAAATAATTTGAATAGAAAAATATATTGGTACTCGTTGTTGAATGTTTATAGTGAATTGTGCCGTATGCGCGTTATGTGATGAACAAAAACCGCATATGCAGTTGTCAAGAAATTAGTACGCGATAGGGCGTGTGATTTAGTTTGCATTGTGTATTACACTACAATTACATAATTACTGACATGGCTTACGAACAAACAACAACTCTTTATATTGTCAGCGTGGTATATTAAATTGTCAGCGATTGTATTAAACCGAGTCTGTTCTAGAGAGTTGCTGTAGTGTAAAAAAATGAAATAATAGAAAAAAAACTCCGACGTAAAAGTAATTAACTTTTAATAAGCAGTAAATTGTATGCAAAAAACAGTCAACGAATAATGATGTCGATCGAGTTTTTGTTTTTTTTTTTTTTGTACATCGCGGTTAGGTAATTAAATTATTTTTAATTTTTTTTAGACGTTCCATGGTGGCCCGCCTGAGTTGAAAATTGTATACACTTGCCAAGTAGTAATAATAATTATAATAATGAAAATTAATATTGAATTCCAAAATTCTAAAATGATTAAATTACGAGACGAGCAGTGAGTGTCGTATCTGAGAAGGGTGATTGTAGCAAAATGCACTCACCTCAGAATCCAATTAATTAGTAATTAGTTTAGTAAGTATTATATATTTTTTCTTGATTATTTTGAAAAATACTGATAAATGTATACTTTTGACCTCCTAAAAACAAATTACTAGATTCTTTTTGTTATCAGTAATCTGCTTCAAAATTAAAAATGTGTACCAATGTAAAATCAATGAGGTAGAATAGAAGTAGGAAAGTAGGAAGTGTGCTATACAGTATACACTTAGTGTATAATAGTTTTATTCTCACCTCTCCTCAGCACCATAAAACTAAGTCATATACACCGCACTGTGAGTAGTTAATATTTTTTTCATACTCGTAGTTTGTATATAGAGTAATTATTTTGACCTATCTGAGCTGGCACGTCTTGTATTCATTGCTTGTCGTTTCAGTTATGTTAGAGAAAATCTATGTATTACGATGTTCCATAATTGATGTAAAAAAAAAAAAAAACATAAAAATTACGCATCTAACCTATAACACACGTATACATGTCGCATATACATTCACTGCTCGCGACCAGTCGTCGCTCGTGGGTTTTTGCGGTCTTTAGGGGGTGAGCGTTTGTAAGACGTAAGACGGTAAGGAGATGGCGGGGAACCTGAATTTAAATAAAACCGAGTCCGTTGTGCCGGAAATAAATAGCTTCATAAGACGAGTTCCTATATATACTTTCGCATAATCCCCGCTCCATAAATAACCCGCTTATAAAGAACGAGAGAGGTATACCCGGTACTCGGTCATAACTTATACACACACATACACGTATGCATGGTATGTGTATGGTATGTGTATATTATGTGTGTGTACGGTGCTCAGCGGTCGAATAAATGATTCAGCTTTCGTACGTATTGTGTGTGCGTGCGCGACTCGGCGCCGGGTGGGACGGATGTGCGCAGAGAGAAAGACAAAATAATAATAAAAAGAAAAAAAATCGCAAACTTTTTTGAAACTGCGGTGGCGGCGTGCATATATATATATAACGTACATGTATATTATTGTGTATAATATATGTATTTTATGAAACCGCTTAAACCTAAATGCGAGCGGCGTGCCTGCGTCCCGCCGGAGACGGAAGACTTAAACTTGCCCACCGCGCCTCCGCGTAGTGTCGCGTGCGCGTGAAGTCTCTCAGCTGTCAAGGTCTCGGAATATTGTGACTGTTAACTATTACCGTTGCAGCTGCTGCTGGGTTATATTATGGATATACTGCTCGTGCAAAATATAATATAGTGTACCGTTATAGTCATATTTAGTGCCGACGTTGTCACGTTGATCGCCGTCTGTGTTTCAGAAAAGTCTCGAGAAAAATGGTTTTGTTTTTATCAAACACATGATGCGATTGTCATTGATAATAATAACATCGTTCAAATTAAAAAATCGGAATCGTTATTAAAAGCCGTAAGATTTTTTTAACGCGAGTCAAGAGCGGATTTTATACCCGATATCAAATGTATAGTTTATAGTTTAGAGCTTATTGATCATCATCGTTTTGAGTGTGTGACCGATGTACACGTTCAACTGTTATTTTTATAGCTTATAAAAATGGAAAACAATTACTACCCTCACTACTCAGATGTATTCACGAATTGCATAAAACAGCGTATTTGATTATACGCGTACAATTAATTTCTATAATATGATGTTATTGTATGTTCGAAAGAAAGGATATTAAATTTCAGAGAAAATATTTACGTACGAAACTGTACACACAGAACGAATCTTTGTTGCACAAAGGTTCTATTTTTAATAATAAAACGATGATTACATAAAATTTATAGTAACGTTCTTTGTTACTTTAAGTGTGTTTACCCGATAATACATAAATAAATATAAAGACGTTTCAAATTAATACGGCTCTCGATTTTACTCTGTTAATATTGAGATTCGCGTTGCATACGCATCTTTATTATTCCTGCAGCTTGTATATTGATATATAGTGTGTACAAAAAGTCCAGCGGAAAATGCATATATAGCCTTATTACTGGAGTTCTCTTACGGCCGACGTGGTTTCGATTATGGCACGCGGAACGAAACTTTTTATGTGTTGATAAACGACGTAATAAATTTCATGATTATAAGCTTTGCCGCCGGCAATACACGATTCGTACAATATAAATTGTAGCGTGTGTATGGAACTTTGAAGGGGTTTCTCAGTAAAAATTATTGTTGGTTCGAAGTTCTACATTTTTAATAACGAATTATTCGAGTGAAAAATAAATCGATGTTTCAAACAAACCCGTGTATATTTGAATAAGTTAAAAAAGAATAAATATTTTATCCGGGATATAGTCGCAAGTATAATATAATATTATCATAATAATATACCGACATTGTTATGCGTTTATGCTCTTTATTGTTGGTTTGTCAATTAATGACTTATATAAAATATAAATTAAATTATTGTTCAGAATACTATTAGTTCTACATACCGCGGTATACGAAAACATTCTTCGATGTTTTGTTGTACAAACATAAATAATATAATTAGGTATACATTGAGCATTCCTACTTTCTTGAATATCTATGTAACAATAAACATCATTATAAATACCTAGTTAATAATTGACATGTTAGGGAGATTATTGTTTTAAATGATCTTTTAGATAAGTTATACTTAAAATGTTAACATTGGTACACATGCGTTTTGAATCCAGAATAAAAAATTAATTGCAATTTGACTTTGTATTTTAGAATATCAGTATAGATTTTTAGCTATTCGTTTAAAATAAATAAAAATATTAAGATTATCTGTTTTGAACAGTATTTAAATTATAAGCTCTTAAAAACCCTGAAACTTAACCTCAACTCTTTAGGCTATGTCTAATCTACGTTATAAAAAAATATTTTTATCATCCGAATTCTTATTGGAACCGCTAAAATAATTATAGTTTCGATTTGTACACGCATAAACGTATGGCTTACGACGACGTCGCGGTGCTCACGACATTATTCAACAACGTCAATCCTCGTGCAGATGTCAGTTGTCTGTCAAGCGCTATTAAGAATGTGATAATAATATTGTATTGGATTCTATTTGATCGTATATTAACGTCACAAGCAGACGTGTCTGGGTTTGATTTACATGTGTTTTACACGGTTAAAGTTCTAATTGTCATTAACATAATACATCGTTTACGCACTGCAACACCGTCCATACAATTACAGGTTGATTGTTTTAACATTGAAAACTCGTTATTTTGAAAAGTATTCCATTATTCCCGACAAGAAGAGCAAACGGTACACCCTACGAAATTGACGTTAGACCACTGTAATCGTCTAAAATATATTTAATGCTCAGTAATAAGTTATTACCGATAAGTGATAACTAATAATAATAATTATATAAAGAATCATTCAGTATATACGAAATATATTCATACATTTGATTTGAAAAGTATTCTGCAGTATAATATTATTCAGCATTTAAAAATATATAGACAATAGTGGTTTAAGCGTAAGATTTTAGATGCGAAAAATACGGATTTTAAAAATAGTGTTATCGATCTGCGTATAAATTCACTTCCATATCTCGGCCCGAATCCTTCATTAATGTGGCAAAATGCAATAATAATTATACATGGATAATTCAAACTATTTAAATTTTTATATGTGTGTATAAAATAATATTTGAAAAATAAATATAAATTGTCACCGGTCATATGAATACTATATAATAAATGGTCACATTTATCAATGTACATTATATTATTATCCGTAAAATTACAAAATATTTAAAAAATAAAATATTTAGAGCTAACCAAATACTATACTACTATATACAAGTAATTATGCAATTGAGTACTCAACTTAAAACGTGGGTTTAGTGGTAAAGGGATCCGCAAGCATATTATTATTAAAATTTAATGAATCACATAAATGTTGTCAGCTGCAGGCTGATTAAGAAAATACTATCTACCCTGGCAAACGTGTAAACGACCGTGGGTGTAGGCAAATTGCCTATTCTAGACGCCGTGTTATATCGTAATAATTATTTTATTATCGATAGTACGCATAAAATAATATTATTAGAAAAAAGGAAAATTCGAGTGAAAAGCATTCACTGCGTGTACAGATTACCTACTAAGGTTTTCACGGAATTCAGTGTTTTATTATCTTATGCGTAAAAAAATAAAATAAAAACAAATTATGTTCTATGATGTTCTTACCGGAATCAAACTTCACTTCGCTAATCATTATCCATTTGCTGTAGAAGTAAAGTTGGATTTTCACGTACTTGCCAACGTGATTATGCAACAGTATGTCGACATCTCTCGCATTTTCTAATGCAGTATCTGGCATGTATGTATACCAAACCGATCGTCCTTGATAGTGTAGTCCACCTACGCTGAATTGTACCCTCGCTTTTGAGAAAACCTTAAAAGATTGAAAAAAAATATAAGTTGTAGTATACAGATTAATGAAATGATGTATGATAAAAAATATTTATTATAAGTAATATAACTATTGGTATGGAAGTAAAATCGATAAAAAATAATGTAAATAAAATGTTGACTTAAAAATAACTTTATGTGGAAAAATAGACTAAAAGTCAAAATAATAATTAAAAATTGAAGAAGTAGCTCTGCTGAGTAGTAAATTTGGAGTGTACATCATCTTAGCCTCTACTTCTAAAGATGCTTTATGATTTATTTATAAAAATAGAGGTATATATATAAACAGTTTCAATAACAAAAAACACAGTCGTTATATTTTTTTAAAATATACAACTTTGTTAAAATTTGAATTTCAAATATATATGCAAAAAAAATAATAATACATATTTATTTTTTGCTAATTTTTATTTTATTATAAAATTCTTATGTAAGTCAATTCATTAAATAATAATAGTAGTGCATTCTACACTAATGTTACTAATAGTTATTTATTATGTTTTGCGCGAGTTAATTTTTTTTAATAATAACATACCTATATGTTTATTTTTGAAAATTTGAAGAACTAAATAATAGATTATTAAAAAATGTACTTTTTCAATTTTGTTTTAAGTTTAAATGTTTTTGAGAGTTTAGGGTTGATACAATACGAATCAATACATAACAGTTGAAGTTTTGATAATTTTAAGATACATAAAAATCGATTAAAGATTAGTAAAATAAATTTGTTAATGATTTCATCAACTACATTATTGGGATAAAATATTTTAATTATTTGCAGAATTGACATACTTGATATAGATATATAAAAGTTGCGGAAAAAAATTAGCATTGAAGGTAGGTTTATTATTTTGGTAATAACAGCTACGTTACTACGTGAGAAAAGTAATAATTCAATTATTCTTATTTAAATATTTATACCAGGAGCGAATTTATACTGCGTCGCCTCTAGTCATTTTACTTTAAGCACCCTTTTCTATAGACATCATAACGTTCTACCACTAAATACCAAATTGTTGTCATTAAAATTTTGTTGCAAAAATAAATGATAGAACGAACTAATTTTTACAGTAAAAAATGCTTGCATATGCATCTTTCGTATTATAATATATACATCTGCAATGATATACATTTACAAAGGCATACCCATGTTTGATGTTTTTATAGAATTTATATAAAAATAATTATGAACTATAATTAAAAATATTTTTTTTTATATATTTTTATAAGCATGACAACATGTGCTATTATATTTATTTATTTAAACAAAAAAAAAAAATATTCCAATATTTGTTGGCCAGTGATCAAGAGATTAGAATTGATAAAAAAAAAAATAAATATATATAAAAATTGTTGTTTAATATTTTATAATGTTTGTTTGGTTTATTTGAAAGGTTGTCTACAATATTTTTTTTTATTTGTAGCATATTATGTACAAATACTTTTAAACCCTTTAAAATAATGGAAAGTTAAAAGCATTTAAATTTTCAACAATCTTTATTTTTTAAACTTTTTTTTAAGGTTAATATGCTTTATTAACATCAATATATGTGTATAATAATTAAATATCATTGTAAATAATAATAGTTCAGTATATACAATATACATTCGTAGAATTTAAAATTTAAAGAATAACATTGTTGTATCGACATATACGTTTTTTTTAACTAATACGCTTCACGTTTGTATTCGAAAATAATACATAAATTTCGATTGTAATATTATCTGTATTTTAATAGGTATATACTATTTTAGCATTGGTTTGTAGTATAATGTTTATTATTTTCTAATAAATGTATGTATCATGTAATAGAATGTTTAGAATGATCAAAGAAATCGAAAAAATAAATAAATAATTTTAAAGTTGTTGTATAGAATTACAGTGATTAATTATGTAAAATTGTGTATTATACGAAATATTAAAGCGTTTTCAAAGCCAAAAAGTGTGGTTTAAAACATATTTTATTGTTCAATTTTAGTACTCGTTATTATGATAACGTTAATTTTTACATACTCACATTTTATAATGAAATATTCGCTTACGCAATGTTTTAATATGGCTTTTTTATACATCATGTATGATGAATGTCTGTTCGTGTCGGTTTTGATTACAATATTATATTTTATGGCAATAGACGTATTTATAATTAATATTATTACAAGTGATTAAAGATGATTATCGGCCAGCTATACATATCTATAATGTGATCTATAGTACACAAACACGGACATACAGTTATCCAATATCCATATAAAAGTTTCAAACATGCAATCAACTACCTACGTACAATTTAAATGTTTAGTATAATTTATTTTGCCTGGATGTTATATTATATTTTAGTTGGGCGAACACTAGCAAAAATAGAAAACTTATAAATAATTGAGGACAAAATATATATTAAATAATTATTTTAATCCATTCGATCGTCGAATTCAGTATTATAATTTTAATGGAATTATTTTTCGTTATAATTTCGAATATTATTTCAGTGGTTTTGATTGGAATATATTGTTGAAAATATAATGGATATAAAATGACAACGAAATAATATTCATCACCGAAGGACAATTTCCTATTCGTGACGTTCTGTTATAAAAAATATGTAGATTATATCTGAACACAATGTAACATTATGTTTCTCATTATTTAAAATGTGTTTAAATATACATTATTGTTGGCCTATACTATATAATTACTATATACAACGGTCGCGATAAATGCCTTTGTTGTTATAGTACACTTCTTAATGTCGGGTTAGGTTTATAAATTTCAAGTTATTTTCAAGAAGTACCTATGAAAATTTGCCACAACACTAATGACTATAATAACGTGTAATATGCGTGTGTTACTCTTAATTCCTAAACCTTGTGAAACATTTTGCACGATTGCACTTTTTGATTACTAACGGTTTGATTCGGTTGGAGAACTTATTCAATATGTTAATGCGTTGTTTTATTATTTACTACTATAGTAGTAGGTATAGTCGTCTTTGATTATACCATTAGAGCACAGTATTATAGATATATTTATGAATATTGTAGTCTCCATAACGTGGTGATGGTGTTGAATCGTACTGTTATACGGATGTAGTACATCCTAAAATTCCAAAACCATGTTATGGTCAATATAACAATATGTGTGATTTTAAAATGTATCGATTGTGTCCGTGTGTAATGCAATCAGTGGGTCGTGCGGTATTAGGCAGAAAAGGTCGGTACCATCACTTCCCAGTAAGCGTAATACACACAGAACATCGTATATCACGTCATGTACGGTATGTTTTATTCGCCTAGTAACCGTTTATTGTTGTTATTATATTTCTGGAGTAAATGAAACATATACGATTCATAAATCTGTCACTGGCATTACGCGGTCAGGCCTTAAAAGGTCTTACCTACCGCGAGGCTATAAATTTTTGTCAAAACCAAAAAAAAAAAAAAACGAAACCGGCCGTTTAATGGAGTCTCGTGGACCCTATTTCAGCGCCCCCATATCGTTTTTACGCACACAAACACTCACTCACGCACACACACACATATATAAAAATAATATACACTAGTTGGCATCAAACGTAATTGATATACATTTTTCATTAAAAAAAAAAAAAAAATTGTTTATATAATAATAGAGTATACTGCAAAGATATTAAAAACAAACAGAAAATCCACGGGGTGGAAGTTTATGAGTGGGGTAGAATTCTGGGAAACGACAATAAAATAAAAATAAACTAACTAATCTGAAATTATGAAACGCTAATACTAAATCATACTCTTAAATAATATTATACTCTTTGGTATATACTTGTGCCAATCGATAGTCGAATAAATCACGTGTACTTACTGTAGTGTATAAGCTCGTTCATTTAAAATTGTGCAATAACAATTATTGTCATTTGGATAATGTACATGTATAAAATATCAAATGTGTTTAACATTTTGTTTTTTTTTTAAATATTTCATTGCACGTATTTGTTTGTAAATCTTTTTAAGTTATAAACGAACTTTATACTTTGTTTTAATAGTAAAAAATGTTAACATTCTAATTATTTATCTTTGTAACTATTGTGTCAGGTAGACGTTTCATTGTTTTTCATTTTTCAGCTGAGTTCTTCAACTTTTTGTTTTACTAAATGCCGCAGTTAGTAATATAATAATTTTAAATAATTTTGGCATCATAGTTGGTATATAATAATACGAAATGTATGCATTGTACGTTTTGATTAATTATGGTTCCCGTAATTTATGTTATATACCTACTTATTGTATTGTTATGCTATACTAAAAACTAAGAAATGATAAATGTCAGAGTTTTAATTATGACAAATAGAACGTGGTGAGAACTTATATACAGTTATCTATTATCATATCATCATATATGGGTAATTTATAAAATGTCTATTCTGTTTTTATAGTAGTGCGTGGTCGTGATGACCGTGATAATATCGAGTTTAATATGTATAACATTTACCTGAAATTTAAAGCTTAATTAATTTTCCTACGAGTGAATCAAAGTTTCATTATAAATTTATATGATTTATTAATTGCAATATAGTTTATCGTATCTATATAACTAGTTATTCATTAAATAATATATACAGTGTTAATATTAGTATATGGTACTACAAATACTCGTAAAATCATAATATATTTTAAAATAATAATAAAATAAAATGTTTGATGTTTTATATTTATTAAATAGTATTTTCCACTTAATATTGTTTGATAATTGTTTTAAATTATACAAGTATAAAATTATAATATTATCATTAGCACGGGTAGTTAATAATTAAGTGCAAATATTCAAATACAATACATGTATACTGCAATACATTTATATAAATTACAAACCCTAATTTTATTATTTAGCTTCTTTTAGTTTTGAAATTTTGGACCCTACTCATGTATGCAACAATAACGCGGAATAAAAGAAATAGGAAATGATCCAAAATATAACTTAAAAACTAAATAATTATTTTTTTAACTTTATAATAAAAATATATACCTAAAGATATAGTTAGTAAGTAATGAACTAATGACTATTGACAAATTCATAATTTAAAATAATTTAAGAACAAAAATGTATATGAAAAAAAAAATGATAAACGTTATTAAAAAAACGTAATATAGGTAATAATATTATAATTCCATTTAACTTGGGTTATATAAACATTCATAATGATGTAAAAGGAATTACAAATTAATATTATTACGACTCTCTAGAATAATACAAGTGTTATTCCGTCGAAAATATTAACGATGTTAACGCATTTTTAATTGTATTAAGCAAATTATTATATCTTTATTCTTTGTTCTTTAGAAACTGCCAACACAATATTGTGCGTTTTGTATGGAATAAAAAATGATAATTGATTAATTTATTGAAAACATTTATTATTACAAACATAGGAAGAGTATAATTTTTAATTGATAGGTATCAACAGCTTAGTATCAAGTACGTGGAAGTGGACATTATTATACTTGCTTTTAAAAAGTTGTAACGATTTAATTTATTCAATATAGTAATATTAATCCTTCAAAGCTATAAATTCAAAGTTAAAATATTTAATTGAGCTGGTCGCACCCAGTGAATACACATTAAACAGTGATTTATACACATGCAATTAGTAATTACCATAAGCTTATATTGATGATAATTGCCTATTTAATGCGCATATCTATATATCAATGCTATATTCGTAAGATACATGGTTAACTCATCTTTATTTTGAATTATTCAGCACATTACGTACACCTTATCCGTAATGGTTATCTATATTATTATTAAGGTATGATCGATTAACATCTCTCCATAATGAGTTCTTATTGTGTAACTGTGATGAGAATAGTGTGTTATCTTTATTAGTTATATTTCATTCAGGACGTCGTGTTGAAAAAACATATCGGGTTTTCATAAAACATAGGTACTCAATTTATTATCATTATACAAAGTTGTCAGATTTATGTAAACAAATTTAAAGCATTCCAATTTAGTTTGTAAAGGTCAATTCTGTGTTATTTTATTGATTAAGTTTTTAAATAATTAAAAAATTATTTTTGTATGTTATGAGGTTCATTAGCACATTATTGTTTTGCTTTCTCCATTGTTCTAGGTTAGCATGTTAAAATGTGGTGTGTGAACATATAAGCTCAGAGTTTTTATTGTTACAAGTATATATTTACACACATACTCACACACACCCACATTTATCCCGTTTTAAGGATGAAGAAGTTGTACAACATACTTGAGCAGCACTTGAAACTTACGATTTTTATATTATTTCTAAGAGATCATTAAGCCATAGCCGGCAGGTTTTCACTAGTTTTAGGATTTATTATGAAAATTCCCCTTTGTAATACAAAATGAAATAACTCTGACGTGTATTTCAAATAACAGTATAAAAAACAATATTCTGAGAATTTCATAAAACAACTCACCTGTACGTTTTTGCTGAAAAAATTGTTGGTGAATATGTGCACAGCCGAAAAATTTCTTACTTCACTAAATTCGAATACTAGTTCCACAAATCCCTTTGAGAAAGATTCTTTACGCCATCCAACCCATCCGTTACCTAAATAAAATAAAAACATGGAATATTAGACTATTCTTTATGACGTTTATTTTATTACAAATTTTTAATAATGAAATTTTAGTTGAGATTGACATCGTTTAATAAAAAATAATATAGAAGTAGGTCATACAAAGTATCTCTTTTATAAATAATTTTACAACTAACAATTTGTTTAATATTTCAAGATATAACACTAAATTGTAATAATACTTAGTATTTATCTATATAGGTATCATTAAAACTTAAAATAAATTAAATTAAAAAAAATTAAAGATTTTTATTTATCAATATTCTTATTAAACAGACATGTTTTTCAATACTTAGTATAATAGTATACGGAATAATTGTTAAACGAATTTAATTATCATAAAACATTAAATTATTATAAATATAATTATAATATACAATGAAAAAAAAATTATATTTTATGGACGACAGTGCAACATTATATTTATAATAATTTGGACATAAATAAATATATTTTTTTAGACTAGTTTTAAATTCTAAGCGGAGGACAGAGACTGCTGGTTTTGTAATAAGATATTTTACCCGTTTTTATTTTCTGTTAAATTTTTTTATAGCAGTGAAAAAGGTCGAACGGTTTAAAGCAGTGCTTTCGGAGTTTGGAACAGAACACAGAATGTACTTTAAGCCGCTCGTTTTACGAATTTTCAAGTAGTTTTCGGGAAAAAAAAATCGGAAAAAGTTACAAAAATAGATAGTGAAATATAAGTTTTACCATCATCATGACCACTCTACTTGAATTATTTTCAAATTAAATGATTCATCATTAATTTTAAATTTAATGATAATCAATCGTGGTCAACTTGATTTATAAATCTCTCATCTAATATTTTATATTTTTATAGTACAAATTTATTTTAACAACTATAAATTATAATATATTAATATGTATTATTTTACATACATTTAATAAAACCATATTGGTATTATATCAATAGTGTTATGTATAAAAACTAATACCTATTATGGTTTATTTTCTACAAATAGTAGCATTGATATTCAGTATTATATTATGATATTTATGTGTTTTTTTAAACCTATAAAATCCTAAGTATTTATTTTTTTAACCAATGTGTTAAATATAATACTTCAATGAGTGTCAAAAACTACGTGGTTGTCTATATTGTTTAATACAAAATATTAATATAAAAATAAAAAAAGTTACAAAATATTTTATTTTAATACTTTTTGTAAAGTACCTTTTTATTAAATATTATACCACAAGTAATTTTGTTTCTCAAATCAATACTAATTATCATATCAATAATTATATTATTATGACCTGTTTACCTATAAATATTTAAATAATTTTCCAAGTATATAGGTATCAATCGTGGGACGGACTTGAAAATATAAGAATAATAAATTAGAAACATTCTAATTAGGTACTAATTAATATTAATGTTATTAATCATAATTATTATTTTATAAACCAATATCTAAAAATATATGTGATCACTAATTTTTTTTAGTAATCTATTTTTCTTTTTAATTCATAGTTTAAAATGAAATTTCCTATTTATATTTAACATTGGTTTGGTTATTCATTCAACATGATATATTTCAAATATAAACAAATCTATTTTAAATGTTGTATGTTGAAAACATTTCTGTATCATTTTGCTCATCTTTTCCATAGGTACTTAACTATTATATACACTACACGTATATACACTACATATAATAAAAATCAATGATACTTAACTATTAGAGTCGTTAAAAAACTTTTCACAACATTTTAACGACATGTCGCTTTTTATTTTTCTTATATGCGTTACACCTTAAACTATAATACTGTATTATTATTATTATTATTATTGTTATAGTTTTTACAGTACCAGAAATGATAAAATTTTCTATTATATTTCTATTATTATACATGTAACTGTGAATTTAAATTTCATTTCATTTCCACGACACGGACATTTCGGTAAAAATTATTTAGGGAGCTCGTGTGTGATACAGTCACGATGGTTTATACTTATAATATGCTACTGTACTGAGTACATTTATTTTGACCCTTGCTCCGCTACAGTTATTATGGTTTTCGCATTATACACTGTATTAAAAATTTCAATGACGTATATATATATATATATATATAAACGTAACTCTTTTATATATACATATATGTATGTATATATATATATATCTGTCGGTGAAATAAATAATAATAATAATAATTATATTATGTATAAAAAAAAAAACTAAAGTAAAAAAATGTGGAGGGATGTAGTAGAAGGCTCAAGGGTTAAAGTTAAATAACTCTTAGAATGCGGCTGTGACGTGGTGTAGAGTAGAAGGGAGCCCACAGTCATTACCCGTTGTTCCATTAGTATAGTTTTTCCCCGATTTACTTTATCGTATTTCATGTCATGCTCGGAGAGTCGTAATATTCAAAATTATACGCATATAACAATATATATATACACAAAAATACATATTGCATACAATATATACGTTCACCTCCATTCCGTTATAATGAACCCCTACGTTTCCGTCCAACCATCCACCGTCGCCTTCTCCTTCACCCACAGAGGTACCCTGCTCACCACTTTCCGCCGATCGTCCCGCTACCCCCACCCCACACCACTGGCGGAAAATATTATAAGGCTTTCGTTTTCCGAAGTTACGCACGTTTATTTGTTATTGTTATTGCCGGGGATTTTGAAACATGAATTATTATTTATATACACGCGGAGACTGCAGCAGAACGCGTGCAAGTTTCCTGGGGCTTATTAAAACGTCCATATCATTAGCTTTTACAAACGTCACATTCCGCGCGAGCACAAGCCGGCTGCGCTCCGAAAGTTTAGCGTGCGGCAAAAATATTAATTGAATAAAACGGTCCGCTGCCGTCACTCCCGCAGATGCCCGCGATGTTAATAACAATCATAATCATAATATATGCGAATAATATGCTATACACTTATACTGTGTAAAATATTCTCTACACAAATATTGAAATAAGTGTCTATTATCATGATGATAATCATCGTCATCGTCGTCATCATCATAATCACCATCGTAGCTGTTGTTCTTTATAGTAAACTCTAATAGCTATAAATATATATATATATATATTATTGTTATTATTATAACTAATAACTACTTTATACTTTCTACCGTCGAACTCAGTGCAGCTGAGAAAGTAAAATTATTATTCGACAACGAGCTATAAAATTAGACAGATATAAGTGCGCGTAATATAATATATATGTATATATAATATATCTAACAATGGGTCGTTCGTGAGCGATTACGTATAAGAACGCTGCTGTCGCTTGGATTAATAATACGTGCTTACCGTTCCTGGATAATATATTTTGGAAGATGAGGTTTTACTTTTTGGTATATTTTATCGGTTAAACGGATGCCATTATATTGCATCATAAAATATACAGATTAGATTAATTAACTCTATTATACGGGTATTAGTCACAATATATAGTACTAGCGGTGCACCGTAGTCAAAAATGGTTATTACTTTAAGTTGAGCATTTAATTAATAAATTTAATGTTTGTATGTAGTATAAACATTAAAAACAATATAATAATATAATGGTTAAAATAATAAAAAAACCCCGGTTTTGTTAATCGCACAGACTTAAGTGATACATATTATAACTGAAGTATTTTATGGAACAATTATAAAACCATTTATTAATCATAAAAGTTATACTTTGTTATTTCCATATAGTGTTCTACCGCTATACAATACAGTTCGTAAGACGCTTCCGGATAGTCCGATATAAGACTTATCGATTTTATAATAGTATTATTGTGTTTACCTTTTCCGTAACCTATATCCATTTTATAGTTGTCCTCTCCGCGTACACCGTCCACCAAACGTCCGAGACCTCCTTGAATTTTGTCGCCATGCACCACGCCGTCGTACGAAAGGTCCGCCACGTCCGTATTATCACTCGTAGGTCCGTCCAACGGGATCGTGTAGCTGATTATTCCGTCTACAATAATAGATTAAATTATTATACTACGTAATTATAGTATAAAATTTTTTGACTTAGATATTTTTTTATATTTTATACACAAAGATAATAACTTCCAAACCACACGAAGATATATGTATTTATGCACCAGACTCGTGTCACGTACGCTAAAAAAGGTCCCGACTCTTCAGTGAAAAGGTGGTTCAAAGATATAATAATATGCACACGACGGGTTTGGAATTTCTACGGTAGCTAACACCTTCCTAAATAATAATATACAGCAGTTAACGGAGGGAAACTCGGCGTGTCCGTGAGTGATGGACACTCTGAACGTTTGTACGAAAATAATATATTGTATTGGCGTGCGTGTTTAACTATCTTTAACCATGTACATTCACACACCCACACAATGTGTAACATAGGTTGTTCATTTATTAAAAACGAAACTCGAAAAACTACCAGGACAATGGGAAAATTTCACGTGAAAAGTTTTTGGTAAAAGGTTTAGGACCACGACGGTGACAGTATTTTTTTTGGAAAAACAAACTAATACGAAGTAGGTATTTAATTACATAAAAAAATCGACTCTGCATCCCGGAATACCAATTAACACGTATTGTCAAAATGATTTAGTACCCAAAACTCAAACACGCGTCCATCATTACGTCCGAATGGCAAAATAATACTATACAAATATATATTATGTACCTACGTATGGTGTAATATGCATGTCAGCGGGAAAAAGGTCACGAGGCTGCGTGACGGGACCGCGAAAGAGAACATTCCACAACGTTGTCCGGTTACATAATGATCGTTACAGCAGATTGTTGTGGTTGTGTTGAGGGGGAGGGTAGAGGTGTTACGTTTTTGATGAGTATTTTTTTACCGAGAGGAAATACACACACAAACTCAATACTGTATGTTATTATATATTATATATTGCAGGTCCGCCTGGTACGAGAAAACGTTTATTTTTCTAAAATTTCGTGACGGGCGCAATATGTATATATATTATATATATGCAATATACATAACTTTAAATTGTACATAGCACGAACATACAGTATTTTGTGTTTACGGTGATATTGGCCTTAACACGTTTCTAAATTTAAAATTTAACATCCGTCACATTTCGCTGAATGCTTTTGAGTGAATTAAATTTTTAATAAACATAAAATTATAATTTTATCTAATTTTTATTAATATTTGTCCATTCACTTTGATAACATCGTAATAAGATTATTAAATATTAATGCATTTGTAGGGTATAAAATATATTCCGGAGTATAAAAATATGTTATAAATATATTATTTAATTAAGCCCTGAGATAATTGTTAATGGTTTTTATTAGTTATTATAATGTCAGGTATTTGATGTTATTTATTGTATTCGTTTTGTAAAGCAGCACGGGTTTGGTCTATGAACAGTTTTCGTGTATTTTTCCGGAAAGCAGTTCCTAACCCGTGGGACGTGGGTTACATAAATAAAAATTGTACGGAAGTATATTATTTTAATATACTATGTACATGTAAATATGGGTCCTTAAAGGTATAAAGCATATATTAATATATTATGTTATATAACATTGGCTTATCGACCGTCATTTCTAACCCTAACCGACGGCAAAAACACGCACGACTCTTTCGATGGTAGATGGAATATGTATTGTATATACGAACCCATTTCGTGGTAACGACGGTATGTACCAGAATGATGGTGCAAATGACCGGTGTGGGAAAGTCGCTGTGCGTGCCATTTTAGAGAGGGAACGATGGGATTAGTGGATGATTGGACTTTCAGAGGGTGGAAAGCAGGACGTCCATTTCGGGGTGTATGTTGTACGCGACCGAGAAAGTACTGAGAAACGGCGACAACACCTACGCCGCTGGTCAGTTTGTAGATGTGTATTATAATATATTAAATTCTTCAAAGCCATCGTATTTATATATATATATATATAAAACCCAAACTCCAAGGCACGTCATAATATACGTCGCCGAAAACATAATTTTGGTGTGGTTTTGCTGTTTCGAATTTTCCCTGACCTCGCACAGCAGCCATCACACTGTGTGTACTGTATAGAAAGGTTTAGTCAAATTATATATCGTACCTGTATTCTAGAAATGCTCTGCAGTGGAAGCAACGAGCACTTTTTCAGTGTCTGTTGGAAATCTTATAATATTTTAAATAACACAGGACCACACGGTACCCAGCACAATCACCGCCTCTACAACATCTTTACTGGGTTAGTTTTACTATACGCCAAAAGGACCAGCGGGACCAGGTTTCACGCCCCCCACATTTGCTAGATTAAATTTTTCACAATTTCTAATATATATAATCTGTGCGTTCATACATATAATATTATTATGTATTCGTGAAAAGAAATTTATTTTGAGCTATAATCTCGACGTAGACCCCACGTGGTTATGCAATAGACCTGGCTGTAATAAATTTGAGTAAGTACAAACATTTGACGATTACGTGAGTTAAACACATATTAACATATCTGTAGTAAGCACCATATACGTTTACGTAGGTATAGTTATAACTTACTATTAATAACTATCTTTGAGCATAATATTTTAATATTTTAACGGAACTTAGGTATACTCGTTAGAGATCCATATACCTATCTACGTAGTATTTCAAACAGTTATTTTACTGGTTCCATTATTGTTCTATTATTGATTGTACCGTCTGGACTCTGGAAACTTCGTTTAAACAATACGCGAATATGTGGCCGATATGACTTAAGGAAACTTGCTACAAAAATTATTCAAATGAAATGTCTGAGAAAACACATTCGTGGCTAAGTCTTAGTGTATTATTAAAACATATTATCGAAAAAATTAAAAAACCCACCGTTATGCTAATGTTTTTTTTTATGATTGACTAAAATTTACCCGGATTATAAGAGTTCTAAATAAATATAAATTATTGTAGGTATCTATTTAATTTTGATAAAATGTATATAACAACCTATTTGTAGGTATATCTTAATAAACCATTCCATAAGTTAAGACATACATGTATTTACATACATTTATAGAATAAAGTTTTCATTGAAAATATTATGGTCTAGTAAATATATTGAATAATATACCACGATACCAATTATTGGTAGAAAGATTAACGAATAATATAGATAACTAAACATGATATTATAGATAACCAGGAACACTAATTATTTAAACAATAAGTTTATCACAATAAAATACATATTTTATAAATTGCCGACTAATTGACTTTTATTGAAGTTAATCGAAGCTTACCATCGAATACTCGAGACTAGTCACAATATATAATATGTATATAAGTTTGTACATTAATTTAAGGATTGTGGTACAAAAAATATAGTAGTAACATTAATTTTTCTTCTATTTAATAAATGTTTTCTATCCATTTTGGAAACAAATTTCTTTATATGTTCTTATTTCTTATATATTCATATTTCTTTTATTTATTATTATTTATATTATCTATGTTTCTATCGTTTAGTTTCTAAGATACAATAGGTGTAAAGAGTTAGGGACTTCCTTCACTATAAACCGATTATTATCACGAATAACGCACAATATACATACAAAGTATACGTTAAGTTGTTTTTATCTACTTCTAAGTTTTCTGAGAACTACCGTTGTTATCTCAAGCTAAGTTTTCCAAGCAAAATAGGTGAGCACATATTTTGACGTCTTAAAAACCTGCCAAGAGATTATCCATTTATCGGAGAAACTGTTTTGATTGTGATTCAAACTTGTGTGTCTTTGACGAAGTTTGCCCCAGTAAAATATCCTAAACACTCGAAACCAGAAACAAGTCAACTTAAAGCGACAAAGGTTCAGATGTAGTGCTTAAGGGTATTTGTTATAAGACTAATCGTATCATCTATTTAATAATAATTTCGTGATCTAATTTTATATTATTTACAAGTATTCTATTATGTTTTCCTTGTAGATTATTTTAAAAACATAATTTCTAATAAAAAAGTACATGTTCTAAATTTTGTAAATATCCATTAAAATTTTTTTGATTATTTTTCAAATCTTTTAATCCTCGTTTAAACTATTAGTTACTAATTATTTAAATTTAAAAAACCGAGTGAAAATCTTATGTTCTTTTTACGTTATGTTTTCCAAGTACACTATACGGGACAGTCTTTACTGGATTAAATTATTATTTATTTATTATAATATATGTAAATTAAGTTAGATACAATACTTTATTAAATAGTATAAATTAAACCGACAAATCTGAGAATTTCGTATTAAATCCACAATGGATACCTATGTAGGATTTACTTATTTTGAAGTGATTATACAATTCAATTTAAAAAGTAGGAGTAGATCGTAGGATATTAGCCGATATGATAAAACTTTCCTGCATAATGTAGACATAAATTAGTTTTTTAATGTAGAATGATATTCTGAAACTAAGATTTAAAATTATTTGGCTAAAAATAATAGCATAATTAAGTTTTTGAAACAAGCTCTATGATTAATCTGATATTTTTTATTACCGTTTTAAAATGTCAAGCTCACCATATTGTATAATAATAATTAATTAACCATATTAGTCCTACTAAACTAGTCCTTAAACTTTAGATTTCAAAAAATAAATAATTTTGTATTTATGTAAAAAATGTACTTAAATAGCATATGTCAAACATTCGATTTATAATTTGTTTAAATAATAACAAAAATAAAATTTACATCTTACCACTTCTTATTATTATTATTATGATTATTTTATAATATGTAGAAGGTTATGTGCAATTTTAGCGTTTGGTGATATAGTATTATAGTATTCACGTATATTATATATATATATAATCAATAACTAAACTAGTTTATACCTAATCAAATATTAAAACGAGATAAAACTTTTTCACACGTTCTAGTTAAATATTTTAACTTTAGATTTATGGCATATGGTCATTACTATTAACATACAGAGCTACGCAGTAAATAATTTATTAAAATCTATTTAAAATTTAATATGCCCGAATGATTTTATAATCATTAATAATATATTATTTCGTGAAATTTATGTAGTCTTTTCAGCAAAGTTACGACGTTTAACTTTAAACTTATATTCCTTTATATTTTTCTTTAATTTTAAACAATATCATTCACTAACGGTGTGGCTTTATAATTAAACTGTCAGAAACTTAAGCCCAATAGCTTCACTGAATGGAAAATCGAACATAACCTCTTAACTTCCAGTTTTAATGATAATGGTAGAAAAAATTTAATTTTCAAATGTCAATCAATATGCGTTTAATTTCCGAGTCATCCAGATAGAAAAAGTTAAAAAATATATATATAGTTTAATAATATATAAGTTTTGAATGAAACGAAACAGGAATTTGTAAAGGTTTAATATAAATTCTTTAAGTACCTTCTGAAAATAAAAATAATAATAATAAAAATTACAAATAAAGAAAAATGTCAATTCAAAAGTTTTGATATTATTATATAAATATTTTTGGCGTCTTCATAAGATAATGGTTAGATCCCAACAGTTTACTAAAGGTCAGTAACAAACAACAAAATACTAATGGTATTTTTTCAATTTTTAATTATCGAGTCAATCTTCTTTTTTTTACTCACCACTTTATTTATATATGTATTTGTGCAAGCCTACTGAATTATTAAAATTTACAATTCCATTAGGTTCATATTTTTACTGAATTGAAGATTCTTAAATATTTAATACATTCAATTCGAAACAAATGTACAGTAATATATTTTATTCTTCTACTTACAACCATGACGTTAAAAAATGGCAAATGTTTATTTAATACATACCTATCTTTAATCTTATCTATATTTATTTTGACGAATATTCAATCATTTTGAATTGTCAATTCCATGTACGAAGCAATGTAATTTTCTTTTGGCCATTTGTTTGTTGCCATCGTATTTTTAAATTAAATTTTAATATTGATAAATAACTAAAAATACCAATATATCTAACCTTCTCGAACATAATATTATATTCTTATATTTTCAACAGATTTAATGAGTTTATTTCAATGCAACTTTTTTAATAACATTTGCAGCACGAAGTTTGTTAAATAGTTTTTCTTTTCTTTTAAATGATCAAACATCATGTGGAAAATACGTTTCAGAATATTTTATTTTTTTGTAATATTATAATAACAATATGATAATATAATATTTATATAATCATAGTTTCAAGATAAATTTAATATTTATATTAAAATCGTAGATACTTAAGTATGTAACGTTTAAGATTCATGTGTGATATTAATATTAAACGTTCTTGGATTATAAACACAAATGACTTTGATTAAACACGCACAGTTTTTACTATTGCTAAAGGTCAATAAGTCGGTCATAGTATGGGTATTGTAACAGTAACAATAGAGTTTGCTTTAAGAGGCTCATAACACGGTCGTGAACCAGAAACACGGACGTTTTATATTAAGTTACCCGACAAAACCAATTTGTGTTCATCGACGAAACGGACAAGCTTAAGTCAATTATTCACTTTATTATTACCGTCTCCGGCAAATACGACCACGGTCAAAATGTCCGACGATCACCTAAATTTCCCACATAGTTTATTAATTAGCCAATCGATTAATTAGAGGGCTTTCTCCGTCAAGGACTTCAGTTATCGAATTACGCCGTCTGAATGATGTAATTATTTCCGTCATTATATGTATGCTCTTGCTAATAAGATAATATTTTTAAGTGACCTGTCAAGTTGTTGTAATAGATGTACATTTTTGCATAGTTGATTTCAAATCGCTTCCTTCGGATGACACTCATGGGTTTATTTAGATAATACTTTTACATGTGGGTATTTCAAAATACTATTATACAGATGTATTCGTTACATTTATGTACAGTAGATATTAGTGCACGGAATAGTATTGGATTGGCTTTAACAATTAATTATATTTACTCAAAATGTGATCGTGTTATTTGTTTAAAAAGTGAAATATTAATAAATTACGTGCGGATAAACGATTTCAAATTGTTCATATCTGCGTCGGTCATTAAATAGAAACACGAAACACTTTTATCGCTAATTTCCTGCTAGTATTACAATTTAAATTGAAAACTTCTGTCTCATTCTTTCTCTATTGATTATGGCTACCATTGTTGCCAATTAATTAAAAGCAAAAAAATGTATATAATATATATACCATACACCTATTATAATGGTTTTTATATATACAAACCGTTAGTCGCCTAAAAGTTTGCATTCGTTGAAACAATAACACAGGATTGAAAAAATACGAAGAGAAAGAAAAAGAACCCGTCCACCGACAGGAAACTTTTCAATTACGTTTGCACGCAATGGCTAAGTTTTTCATCCTTTTTTTCTTCGACTTGCGATCATTCTTCTTCTTTTTATTATTGTTTATTCTGAACGATTAATATTGGTTTTGAAATTCGTCATCATAAAGTATATAGTATATTCGAGCTCATCACTATACACAATAATGTAAATAATATGCTGATTTAAGCGAAAAAAATTGTATTTCTTATGTAAAGATGTTATCGTAGACGTCTTTTTAATATAATTGAATATACATGGTGAGTTCTATCTGAATTTTATGGTTATACTTATTATTATGAAATTAAATTATTCGTTTAGCAATTTATTAAGAATGAACGTCAGTTTATACTACGATATTTGTTTAAAATACTAAAAAACAATATTTATAATATTATACTCGTATTATATTATTATGTTTACTTAATATAATATATTACTATTATCGTATTAATATTTTTTATTTACAAATTTCCATTTGTAATTTAATTTGAATAAAATCAATCAAAGTGGATAATTGTAATTACAATTTCTAAAACGTCTATCTAATATACATATAATTACAACATCATAGATTAACATATTGTTATTATGTGTAATCAAATTTCTTTACTCGAGGAATTTATTTGATTTAGGCGTTTCAGTGAGTTATTGTTAATAGAAGATTAAACATATGTACTTAAACGTTAATACATTTATAATTTCGCAAGTGGCTTGTGGGACTTAAGTAATTCAATATAAACTCACTGGTTACTCAACAAATTAAAACATAGTAAACATACGGATAGATTTTCACAACTTTTACCAAAACAATGAATAATAATGTATATTAAATTATTTTACTACTATAATAAATTGAAACAAGAAAAAAAAATTCCTTTTTATTGATGGGATAATATATTTTATTGTTTTCACCACTGAAACGGTTGGAGTAATAATAATAATAACATTTGTATAAAAAAAATAATAATTTTAAATAATTTTATATTTAAAAATGTATTATTTTTTCTTTTTATATCGATATCAATTATAACTGAATAATATATTTATTTGCATGTTCATTTATTTAATACGAAGTAGTATAATATAAACTGTATAATATCTAATACATATATAATTATTGAAGTTTTTGAATATTTAATAAATCTATTATAGACTGTATATTTTGTAAAATTATAATGTTTCAGAAAGGTATTTATTAAGGAAAAGTTATAGAAAATATCAAAAAGATGACGTCAAATAGTTAAAAATAAAAGTAGCATTTGTTTTATAAAAACGAAAAGATATAAATTAATAATATTAATAAAAAATAATAGGTAGTATAGTGTAGATTGATCCAAATGAAAAGTATTCTCATAAAATATGATATTTTAAGTGAATTATGATGTTTTTTTTTTATTTATCATTGGAATCCGGAGTCAATTAGCCGGATCATCGCAATTATTTTCAATATGTTTAATATTTGACCAACCGACCCTTTTCAACTTCCGATTAATATAAGCCAACACTGGTCTCATTATAATCCGTTAAGGATTTGGCTGTATCAGATATACGCACCAGGCGAAAGAGAAAAAAATTCTAACCCCAGGTAACTGTTAGGGGTCGAATACTGGTTATTATTTTGGCGTTTGCTGAAACTTTGGTACTCGGAGTAGTGTACACCGCATGGTGAAACGTGTCCAGCGTGATTAATCGAAATTCCGGTCGGTTGTTCGGTAGTAGAATATTGCGAACCGCGGTGTGTTTGCGAGGGAAAGGGTAGATGATGTTTGTTACGGGGTGAAAATGCGTGGCCGTCCATATTTCCCTATGTTTTTGTTCCGGTATGGTATGTATGTAATATACTCTATAGTATATACAATATACATACTGCTGCAGTGGCTATACAGACAGTCGGTTAGTCGAAAGAAGAATATTGCCGTCACGTACGGAAATCTCGTATCCATATATTGCATTAAGAGCCAATTTTTTCCCCCTCTTTGATATTGTTCTATGTTATAAATTCTAAAATGAATTATTGCCTTGCCGTTAAGAATCAACAAACTTAAATGAACATCCTGCCGGCTCTTGTCGCGAAGACGATCTTTGTCGAAACATTAACCAATAGTAATTGCAATAAATTCTTATTTTAAAACCAGTGCTTTTGAAATTTTGAATGTGCCATACGGACATGCACTTACACATACGCTTATATGGGGCGAATTTATTTTCGTTTTGTGTCGATGTCAATGATTCGATGTCGAGTAAGCACAACTATGATTATCTATATGACCGTGTACATATAATGTAAGAAGTCTTTAGTAACTAGAATAATACCATATTAAACACGGATACTTACTAACTACTATTGATATAATGTCTATGCATTGAGTTATTAAATAATAATTGGACGGTAGTTATACATATATATGTAATCGGATCGGTAAATAACGAGTCTTATACATGCTTGAGAAGCTCAGAGAAATTGAAAATAAGGGCAATACGCTTTAATCATTTATAGTTATATTGATAAGATGGACAGAGCAGTCGACGTACTATACGTATTTCTTCGATATATATTTATACTATGAAAGTGCAATAAAAAATAACACCAAGGAACGCAAATAGGGTTTTTGTTAAAACGAGTAAGCCTTTGGGGGTACAATTTCTTGTTAGCCACAACTATCAAAGGTGTCGGTAGTAAATGTAGCGGGAAAATAATATATTATTATATCAATAGCCTTTTGCGGACCAAAGAGCTTTTAGATCCGTACACATCGAAACACGTCTGTGAAAAATTCAACTGGGTTTTGGTAACGGCCAGTACGTTCTAGGGAAAAAAATTATTAGATACAATAAAAAAGGAGTGAAAAAACCTTTCACCTGTTATTTTCCAATTCCTATTTTCCATTTTGTATTTCTCTTTCAGCCACCGACACGTATCTATCGGTAAATATCAACAGAATAGAAGCTAAAATCTCGGAGACACGTGCGCCATCCATTTATATTATAGACAGTACAAACAATAACATTTTTGAGTTTTGATTCACCAAACAACGCTTTCTAAAGTACTTTTGTATTCTGCATATTATTGTTTGTATAAGTAAATCTTGCAAAATCAATACACGCCATGTTTTCTTTTTATTTTTTTCGTTCTTACACACAAATCCAATTCTAAACTTATGTTTTTAAATAATATTTCATGGAATATTGTAATGGGCTAGATTTGTATATTATATTTATTATATGAGTGTGTATGTAGAATTGTAGAGTGTATGTGCGTTTTATTTTTAGTTTTTTGATAAATACGCAAAACACCTTGAAATATGAAATATGATTAAATCGCTGTATTGAAATGTACCTATTTAACTAAAGAATACGACGTATTCTTCAAATATAGCACAGAGACCTGTAACAATATGGCTTAATATTAAATGCAATGGCTAAACTGTTTTTATTTAAAAAAAATAATAAGAAAATCGATTTGTATTTGTATGGAAAAAAATAACTGTTTATTAAGATGGCGCAATACTATAGCGATATTTAGGGTAGGTTGTATAAGAATCTATGTATATTGTAGTAAATATACAATAGCGATATATAAAGACTTATCATAAATGCATTATATGTATAGGAAAAAAGTAAGATTTAGTATAATAGCGAAATATACTAACTTTTCTTAATATTAACGACATAATTACATCGACCAAAACTCTTACATCGATAATTTTAAGTATGGAAAAAAATACTACTGTATCATTCGGTGTTATTTCACACTAAAATAATGACAAAATCAATTTTATTTTGTGGCGAAGAACGGATAAGTATTAAACTTTAATATTGTATTTGCACATGCTCCACACATATTATATATTCTATAATCGAGTGAAAATAAATGGATGTTCTTATAAATTTGATTACCGACAGATTTTATATAATTATTTCCGATATTTGAGTTTACATAGTTAACTAGTATCGTAAACAAACAGACTAAAATTTAACCAACTTACATGTTTTTATATACATATTTATGTGCGCATTAAATGGGTCATAAACTCATAAATAATAATTTTATTGATTTTCGTGCACGCGTGAGACCCCTCGAGTATTTATTTCAAACATTCCAATTATTTGGTTAATTATAATTTACATGTAGTTAATAATCGATTACAATTCTACATTTTAGTATACAGCTTAATAATACAATCAATTAATTGTTTTATAAGTTTTGTAGTGATTACAATATGGTTATAACGACGCACTCGTATTGCCGTATATTGGAAAAAAAAGATACACAATTCATATAATCCGAAGTCCGAACAAATATTATCAGCTATAAAATTGATTATACATTCAAGTATATAATTATCTGAAATTTACACACAAGGATTGTGTTCTTACGTGCGATTTTGAATAGCTCATAATATACCTACAGCTGAATGTAAAACAATTTGTTTAGATGTGTTAATTATATATGACATAAAATATTGAGTCTCCGGAGATCGTGTCAGGTAGCTGGGTGAGACAAATTAGCACGATTAAAAAATAATAAATAACGAGTAAATGTGTACAAAAATTCTGATGTGTCGTTTCAATGGATCACAACGGTCAAAAAAAAAAAAAAAAAACGAAAAAAAATCGTAAAATAGTACGCATACGTATACGGTTCAAGTCTGACGACTGACATTGTGTACTGAATTTATAATTTAAGTAGGTAATTTAATTTTACTCAATGCTATGCTATCACTTAATTCACTTACATCTTTGTGCACTAACGGGAGTTAGTCTTATACCCGTTAATTAGACCGCGCGTTTCAACAAGACGCCTCTATTTGTTTATTCTACGAGTCGCGCGAGGAAAAGTACATACACACACACACCCACAAGCTCACCCACACACATGAACACTGTACAGTGTCATATCTCTTTGACCTGGATCGTTTGAATCAACGACTTGGTTATATATTATAGAGTGACACGGCGGCGAACGTGGAGTAATTTGCGCGACGAACGTTTCGCACGCTCGAAAATGATTAAAACGTACATTGTACGTGTGTGTGCGTGTGCGCTTCACCGTTCGTCGACGCAGTTTCCGATATATTATATAGTGTCGAGTTAATTGTGTTTTTGAGAGCGGATTTTTAACGCCGAAAGTAATTATTATTATTATAAAATCACAAACAAGACGTATACCGCGATACCGGCCATCATCCGAAATTCGGCGCACGTACGAAGCTTGTCTATACACAGTGCAGTTTTTATTCGATACGATAATATTATCTACAATCATCTCCCGATTCGTGCGCGACAATCAACGTAAATAGCGTTTTTTTTTCCGTTTCTCGCAATCGACGATTTATCGCGAATCGACCAGAATCCGCATATCAATACGGTTATGATTAAATTAACTCGTAAGAATGATGATGATGATGATAATAGTAAATCGACAACAATATTATTATACATCAATACTCTGCGGCGTGTACGAGTGTACTGCATAACTACTTATGACGGAGTAGTTCACCGGGTTATATGAGGTTTTCTTATTAAATAATATATTTTATCCGACCGTTTTTCGGTTTTATACGCGAGAGCGTAATAACTTTAAGATTATATACTTATATACCAATACGCGCTTGTTCGTATATACATATGGATATAGACGACTCACTACGTATACTCCCTCGTGATTTTGATTTCTATGATATCGATTTGAATGTACGAAACGGTGCCCCTTTCTATATATACATATAAATGTACACAATATGTTGTTTGCACCGGCAAAGTCTCTCTCTCTCTCTCTCTCTATGTAAATAAATATATACAAACACACGACGAGATGTACTACTACACAGTCACTGTACTATTATTATATGACTGCGCCGTCGTTGATATAATAGAAGTCTACGATTATTACTTACGGTCGGACGGGCATCCTCTGATCTCTGCCCTCAGGCAAACGGTGCGACGGTGAACGCTGTACGGCAATATGCGTACTTGCGATGCGTAGACGGGCGGAAGCAGATGGTGCAAGACCACGGTCGAGGTATCCGTGTTGCCGGACATTATCTGAAATAAATCAAACGTACGGCATATAACCTTTAGCAATTTTCAATAGGTGCATTCGGTTTCCTATTCCAGAATGCGAATAATATAATACATACAGCAGACATAGTAAGTACGGCGCGTAAAATTATTTACGGTCAGAATGGGGGTTTTTTCCGAAGCGAAGTCAACGGCGCATATTATTATTATTATATCATCATTGGGAATCGAATAAAAAAAAAAACCCAAGTATAATAACACATCATATACACCATTATCATGCAGATAAACAAAATAAGTAGCTGGATCACGCACCGCATAATATTATTAAAAAATATATATTAGATAATATTGACAATGGCGGTAAATATCTATAATAACTTTCAAAAAAAAAAGTATTTTTAAAATATGCTACGACTAAAATAAATTAAGTTTTACATTATTATTTATACGATTTTTAAAATTTAATTTAATACATCTGATTATTTCTATAATATGAATAATATTAATAAAATATTAAAGAAAGTCCAAGCACTTTGCATTCATGACTGAAATTTGCGGTCTTTCCCTTGGGCATGCTATAAAACATCATCAGTATGACTCGAGTCGGATAATTCGTTAATTTTGGTTGGCAGAAAATTAAAATAAAGTCTTAAATGAGATTTTTTTTTAACTTTCAAAAGCAGAGATTTTACTCGTTAGTAGTCCAGACTCGATTTTTTATAATTTGCTTTTTATTAGAAATTTAAGATTTTATGATTTGCTCAGTAATAAAATAAAATTACACAAATGGATTATTTTGAATTGATACACGTTAGATTAAGCACTGTATATTGAAACATTTGTACAAAAATACAATAAGTGCTCAAAGTATTACTAGATAGTATAGTTTAAATTATTTTAATTAAAAATAAAATATATTTAAAGCAATAATGTTAAATATATAAGGCAAGGGTTTATGTATACCAATTATACTTGATAAAATGTAATTAATAATTAAATTGAAACCTAATCGTAAAATAAATTGTTTAAAATCAACTTTGCATTATTGGAACCTGAAATATAGGCCGAAGAGTATAAATGAATGAGACGAAGTCCATTCACTAGGCATATCTTCACTCTTCCAGAAAAAAAATATGCGATTTCAGATACTTTTCATCAAAAACCAATACTTATTTAATACATCATGCATAAATATCTAAGCATTCACATAGCAGATCGTTAATTCGATCATATCACACAAAAAGTATCTTCTATCACTTAATAATTGATTTCTCATTTTCATCTTACGCTTATCTCTAAAAATTTAAAACTATTTACGAAACTATTGATGTATAAATGTCATGGCAAAAGGCCCATTTAGACATATTAAGGCATCGAGGTTTGTATCCCATCTAAAGTCTCCAATAATAACCATATTTAGGATCGAAGTTTAAAGTGCTTCAGATCATTTCAAATGCACTATTAAATGTATATATTTTACAATGATTCCCTTCATTCGGATTTAAAAACACTTACTGTCATTGAACTAGGAAACTAGTTGATTAGTTACACTCTACTACAAGTGCTTAAATAACCGACTATCTCAAATTTAAGATAGAATAGTCACTCAACTCTCATCATTAATTATCTCAGAAAATAAAAAAAATAATAATAAACGATTTGTGTCATCAATGTACCCAATAATATCAATTGCATGCTTCAATGAATAAATCATAAATAAATGTTAAATGACAATGATTCTGCGTATAGTATCTATAGCTATTATATTATGTATATTGTAGGTCTCAAGTGCATCACTCGGGTATTTATCGGAATAAGGTAAAATTATTTAAAAAAATTGTACTCTACATGTTATGGAGAAGAATAGTTTTAATATATTATAACTGATTTTTTATTGTTATTTAGATTAGTGAACTATAATAATATTTATCATCAATACTATTTTAACTCAACATAAATTAGGGTTTAAAAATCAGTTAATATTCCATTGCAAGTTTGTGATTAAGTTATTTATCATGTTTATATTTTGAAATTGTTAACTTGTCATTGCGTATAAATTATATTATTAAATAATAAAAAAAAAATGATCTATATACATTAAAATAATTTGAATCAAGCTAATTTATTTTAAACGTTAAAGCTTGAAATCCTGAAAATGTTTGAAAATTGATAACTAAAAAATAATAATTCTTAACTTTTTAGCAATAAATATTTTTAAGAAATAGGTTATTGGTAATAAATTCAATTTCGGAATTTTGCAATTTCTACCAAAAATATTTATTTAAAATACGTTTTTTATAATGTGCACTTTTAGATCCCGGAGTTAAGTTAATTCAATTTTATTAATATGATTAAATAATTAATGTGAATTTAAAAAGCATTAGTATGCACATAACTCTCGAGTTGATTATTAACGCGCATAAACAATTTCACATGAACATGGTAAATTGGAATGTACAAGTATATATAGTGTAAATAATTGCTATTAAATGTATACACGTCGTCTTTGGGAATTCGACGAGGATTCCCAAAGTTTATGACAGGTGAAATTGTCTTCTCGTTTTATTTAGAATATCGCAGAGTATTATCGGTAATTGTAATTATTTTAAATCATGCTATATACTATATAAATAATAATAAGCACATCAAGTATCACTGCAGACATTTAATATAATTGTGTGGTTGAAACGTTATACGTCGTCGTGTCATTTCAGGTATACGGCAAGTGCGAGTAAGTGTATAAATAATTATGATATAAGTATGCACACAACAGTAAGTTGTTGAATTTAAAAAAAAAAAAGAATGCCACTGAACTACAACAAAACATATATATCTTGTAGGTATAGTTAAAGCAAGGCATACATCGATTTATAATAAAAACATTTTTGATTCCTCGACTTATGATTTCTATCAAACATAAAAAAGGTATGATCTTTTCGAAATAACCAATGAATATTGGTAAAAAAAAAAAAAATAATAATAATAATAGTTATTATACAGTCATTATGGTGAGTAACAATAAGTTTGATGTCTTGTTTATAAAAAAAAAAAGCCGTAACTTAATTTCGATGTAAAAAGAAATCACGACAGCGTTGGTACGTGAAAAACAATCGACCCTTTTCAATTTATAAAAGTCTAATATAATTATATACAACTCTGAAATAGCTATATATTGCCCTTATCATGCGCCGAACACAGTAGTTTGCATGATAACGGTAATATAATATGTATACGTTGTATTAGTTTATAATTTTGTTAAAATATTACTTTTTGACAGAAACGATCGTGACCCATTAAAAACCGTAAACTTTCGATCGATGTTGTTCTGGTTATCGAAAGTGTGTGGGAAAAAAGTTTGTTGCGGCGTAAAACGTACAAATTATCAGAGATTTGTCGTGGTAAGCCGAAGCCGTGGTCGCCCTCGCACACTTGTTACGCGCAAACCGATATTGACCTACTGAAACTTGTCGCCACTGATATATATATATATATAAATATATAACACACGCTCGCTCACACAGACAAAGGCGTGCGTGTGTATGAGAAAGGGTGGTCGCGACGCGGAACGGATGGTGACGGGGGATGATCAATTGAAACGTAAACGTCGCACTTTTATGCCCGCCGAGATCGCTGCAAAGTTTCCGGAATTACAAAAGTAGTGCCTTCCGGGTGTAATGTAATAGTCGCGCGTGCCACGCCACCGTTTCAATGTGAATTTATAAGACCATATATACGCACACACACTTAAACTTACAAAATATATGCGCACAAGTATATACGTCGCGCGAGTTTGCGTTTCCGGTCGTCCACGGGGGATGCTGGTGGGAGACCCGTGTCAGTGCGGGATATGGAAGACACTTCGCGATTTCCATATATATATATATAATATATATATGTATGTACGCGGGCAGACGGGTCGCCCGAGAGTGCTGGGCGATTTGTCTTTCGGGCCAACTTCTGCGTAATTGCTCGGATAAATCGGAAAGAACGACGGTTACGAGGCCAGATGAGGCCGGTGCGGGGCACCCGACCCAGGCTAGAATTCGAACTCTTCAATAAATTCCAAAACAAACTGGGTCGGTTGGCTAGCTTTGAGAGGCGGGGGTGCATTTCGAACTGAAACTAATATTATATATTATCTTTTTTTTTATCTCTCTCTCTTTTTATTTCCATATAGACATATAGTGTACGGTATGGACATAAATAAATATATTATAACTACGGTCTGATGTTTCTCTTTTTGACTCTTACAACGATCGATGGTGATTTTTTGTTTCAAAGTCTCATAAAAAAGTAATTTGGTTAAATGTACACATTCGTAAAAATGAACGATCAACGGACATCAGTTAGTATCAGTTAATGTGTAGTAGAACATTATTTTTAAAAATAACTCATAGTTTTTAAACACAATATATTTGAAAGTTTGACGTTACAAACATATAAGATTTAAAATTGTTAAATATTTAAATCGTAAATATATTTTTGAAACAAAAAATTAATTTTGAATTTATACAATACAATCCTGTACGAATTTAATCGAAAACACTAATTAAAACTGAAAAATCTATATTATAGCGTAAGAATGTAGGACAATATAACATATATAATATATATGTGTTAGTGAGATAAAATATTAAAGGCATTTATTATTTATCTTTATCTAAATAGTAGATCATCAACGTATTATCGATAATAGAATCAATTATTGTCATCTTAGGTATGTTTAAATAAAATAAGTTTTTTTTTTTTTTTATTAACTTCGACAACAATTGAATATAAGACGTGTGAATTTTTTTTTATTATCGTGGGTACGTCACTATAGGTTATTGTTCTTCGGGACACGTTTTGTTCGTATGTATGAAATGAACGGTCACCCATACGAAAGCTAGCAACACCGAACCGTCAAAATTTTTTGTTGAAATACATGATATAATGATAATACTGTATCAGTACTAAAGATATCGGGTAGTACGATTTTAATGTTATTTGACTTTTAAACAGTTCAATACATGTTACGTATATATCGTGTACGTTTATACTATTGGAAGTCACTAGAAAAGTTTATGTTTGTTTGAACAAGAATTACGGGTAAAAAGTTGACAGACAGTTTTTTAAATAGATTTATACCAAGCTTAGCGAGATGCGTAAAATGTACTTAACGAAACTAAAAATTGAAAGAGTTAACCACTTCTGTTTAACTTTGAAAACTATATTAATATAATAGAACTTTTGTTTTGACATGGGATTACGTTAAAAATTAATTATTACTTATTCCGCACTTTGAATTTAGGATTTATAGTAACACTGTAAATGTTAAATTATATACGTTGTATTTCTATGTACGGGATAGCTGCCTAAAATACTCATTAGAATTTCATATTTCTTATTTGACATCATAAACATAAACGTGTATAATATAGTTATATAACTGTCACATGAACACATTTTAGTTAGGTAACAATAATATTGTATTGGTGTAACTTTATAATTTAAAATGTGCGGTAAAACGTGTTCAAATTATGTTTTTCGTTTATAGTAATGTAGTAGTTGTACTAATGCAATTTATGTCACACCCACGCATATATATGCCACCGATTACACCAAAAGGGTGTAGTTGGTAGCATATACTATTATTATTATTATTATTATTATGTACGTTTGTGTGATGTTATTGAAAATTATAAATAATATATTATTTTTTTGGATTTGCTTTTAAACTCGTTCAAGGGCGACTGGGCTCACGTTTGTACATAATATATATATATGAATATAATTTCGTAACGTTAAGTGGTTGTGGGCAAATAGCGCGCCGAATGACGATGAACGACGCATGACAGACGTACAAGGTTTAGCATTTATACGAGTTATAAAATCATCAAAAAACCTTTGTTGCGTGTTGGAGGAAAAAGCATTTTCCTGTTTGTAAATATATATATATATTTTTTCGAACACATTTAGCCAACATATTTCTCCGGAAAGGTATACTCGCACGTTATATTTACAGGCTACATCGAATTTCGTTAATTCGACCGTGCGCACACACGATACATAATCGCTGAAAGCAAGGACGTGGGAGTTTAATATTTTCCACTCGAAATGGTCAAATGGGCACGTTCACGATGATAATAGAAAAGTTAACGTACACCATAAACCAGTATCGGCTGTTAATGTGTATCGTACACAGAGGCAGTTTTCAATGTAATGGTTATTATATTATCATCGTTTATTGTTGTACGATATTATTATTATGATATAAATACATACAGCAGCGTCTCACCGCAGGAAATCGTATCTACGGGTGTACCGATAATAAAAATATATAATATGATATTAAATTTTGGACACTCGAATATTTAAATAAAAAAAATTGCTTTGAAATTGACAAGAAAATCATACATAATATATAATTGTTATTATATACGTTAAAATATAGTGTTTGTGACAATAATTATGGTGATCGGGAAAGCGTTATAATAAAACGTATTTATTATTTATTTTTATTTTTTTGCATATACATAAAAAAAATCTTAATTTATATTATACGACAATATATAGAATACAAATGAAGAAAAGTACGCTCTTATATTAATTTCCTATCAGTATCTAGTTTATTAATTTTTCTCTTGTATTTTTCCTGGTACGCAATAATAATTATCCATTAGTTACTATCTCAGCAGTTAATTTGAAATACTTATTTTGTCAACTCGACAAGGTCTACATATACACGTCTGTCTTGGCCCCCTACCGAGTTTCCTTTTACTATTGATTTTATTTCTATAAAATAATATCCTTTATAGAAGGTAAAAGTTATATATTCAACTAACCTATATTTATTTTATTTTATTAATTTCATCTATTTCTACTAAATAATAGTAATAATAACAACAACAATAATAATAATAATGATAAAGTATAAAGTAAAATGTAATGAATATACTGCAATATAAATTAAAGAGAACATAATATACTATATATGTGTTCCATAGAAATTATTACAATTCTTTTAAAGCGTAAATCATAAAATACACAGATACTCATATACCTACTTTGACAAAATATTTTATATTTTTATCAGGTATTGAACTTAGTTTAATATAAATTTACCTACAATTTGTGTAACATGATATTGATATTATATAATTTGAAATAATAAAAACATAAACTAATAATTTAAATTTAAATGAAACAAGTATAAAATATATCATCTTATATGTCGCTACATTATAGATGCTAATGCATATATATATATTATACAAATGCTTTAAATAATAATTATTGTTAGATACTAATATTAGGACGTATTCTGATTTAAGTTAAAATGCTAAAATATCACGACAAAAAATATATATAAATGTAGCTATATTGCCTATACATTGCGCCGTCTTACGAATGTGTAAGATATTAATATAATAATTACAACAATCGGGCGTCGGGACACTGCGGCTTTGCTTCTCAAAAATGAAAATAAATCTTTTTTAACTAACTAAAAGGTTTTATGTACATGGTATTTAGTATTTTAATGTTGAAGTTGTATATTTTAGTATAAGCTGATCAACATTTAAACAAATACTATTCCATATTTATACTTAGGTACTGCTTATAATTATTGTAGAATAGTTTATGAAAATGTCAAGTATCTAAGATTATTTTATGAACTAAAATAAATATATAAAGTTCTCTCATTATAAACAGGAATTTTTTTATTGTAGGAAATATTTTTTCTTGTTTTCTTACCATTCCATATTCTATAGAAACACTATTAATTAATTAATATAATATTTTTTTCAGTATTTTAAATATTATGTGTTATTATTAAACATAAAATTGTTAATTAATTATGAATATACCTACATACTTATGTAAGTATAATATAATATTATATTGAAACAATTTAGTTGCTTAAAATGAAAGGCAATAGCTAAAAGTCAATATTCATATTAAGGTTGTGTTTTTTCTTTGTGTGGACAGAAAACTACCATAGCGGCCGTAAAAATTATAAAAACGTCGTAAATATGTTCCGAAGAAGAAAAAAACGGCACCAAAATTTTGAAACACACGATGGCGTAACTATACTCAGGGTGTGAAAGTTTTCGTTTTTGAACTATTGTCCGCTAACGTCGACCCCGAGGGCAGAGGAGAGATAACAGGGCAGGTCGATATTATTGTTATCGTTCCATAAATTTCCCAGTGTTTTTAATAACGTGCTCTGGGTCCCTAAGTCTTTTGCCGCTGCTACCACCACCACTATTGCCATCGCCATCGACTAAACTTTTCCTTATGAAACTCGTAAAACATTTTGTCCACTGCTATATTCACTATGTACTTGATGTTGTCATTGTTTTTGGTTCAAATAAATAACTACTCTCTGCCTACCAAGAACTAAAATAATAATGCGTAAAATGTCTGGGACTGTTGAATCTATTATTGTCGACAAAAGTCATTTTTATTTTTATTTTAACCGTTTGGAGGACAAAAATGAAATAGAAACGTTAAAATTACGTATGGTATTATACAACCGTGAAGTGTAACTCTTGTAACACATTTTAATTGTTTACATTGAAATATTTATTATATGATTTGGTATTTTTGATTTTTTCTCTATTTAAAGCATAGGTTACTTGTAGAGTATAACAAAATATTGAAATAATAATATAAATTGTATACATTGAATTTGGCAAAAGATGTTCAGATGCAGATTGAATGAGTGTTTTTTCAGGTAACTTTCCTGTCAGTCAGCGTTATTATGTTATTAGGTAAATTATCATGGTCGTATATAACTATATTATTGATGATGACAATACGTACCTACTGTCACAAGTTATTGATCGATCGTGGACTATAAATAATCGTCCACGTTGATGTTGCAATGTTAATTATCATGTTGTAAATGTTATAACTTATAATGTATTTTAAAACCGACTTGAGCTGTATTCAGACAACAGCGTAGTAAAAATAAGCATGATTATCACCGTAAACAGAATGTATTATGCGATAATAACAACAAAATATAGTCTGGGCACGTCCCGTTGAGCTTATTAAAGGTTACATATATTATTATTGTAAAAAAAAACTTGTTGTTTTTATAAAAGTATTTCGGTGTAAATGCACAACGCGACATTTTATAATACTACTAGATAATAACTCCCGATTTTGGAGTAATATTGGAGTTTTTTTAGTTTTAGTGTAACTCACGATATGTTTAACGAAAATATTGGAGTCTGTGTATATTGTTTTTGGAATTAATTCGACCGAGATGGACAACTCACCTTTGTTAGATTGGATAAAGAATCGGTATATTTTCTAATAGGGTTAAAAATATTGTTTACGCTTTTTTGATACAATATATAAAAACAATTTCTGAAATTTTCGTCAAAACCAGTCGATAAGTTTTGAATATAATATAATTTATAAACTACAAATTTATATTAACTTTTATATATATTCTATAGGTAAATGTATTTTTTATAATAGTTTCTTTTATTTCTATAAATAATGGCAATCTCTATGGTATATGTGTCTAACGCTTTTCTCGAACAAAAGCGAAATACACCGTATACGTGTGTAAGTTAACCTATAGGTAGAGTAATGAAAAATAATGCTATAAACATTCGCCAAGTCTCAAATAATGTGTGTGTAAAATTTAATAGGATTAATGATTTCAGAGTCTGTAAGTCTCATATAAACGTAGGTATATTAATTTTTACACATTGATATTTTAAACTAGGAAGAGCTAAAATTAATTATACGACATTTCTATAGGTACGCTAACCAGAAGAGAACTTTGAAAAATCTAAAAATGTGAATAAATTTAACCTTTATAATACCGATAACTACAAAAACAATCATAATAATACATAAATGTCAATCGAAAGCTCACCTGTTTTCCGTCCCATCTCTTGTATGGTTTCCATTCTGTCAACCCGGGTCTCCAGTATTCCAACGTGTACTCTTCGGCATATTCGAGTCCACGCCCGTGACCAAATCGTCCTTGCGTTTGCACTCCCGTGATCATATGCACAGACCCGAAATCAACTTGAAGCCATTCGCGGACGCCTTGTTCTACCGGTGGTTTGGGGCACCAACCACCCCCAGCACGTTCTACTTTTAACCTGTAGACAGATCAAACGGATATTATGCATGTTGTAGATTTGGGGGTAGAAGTGTATGAGGGTTAATGTGCGATCTAACATTATTCTAGATACCTATTCGACGAGCTACCTATAAAGCCAAATGCTTATAGGTTTATTATACAGTAGTTGGTTACCTACTGATAATAACGGATTGCGGCTTTGTAGTAATAATACGATTTGGCACAACTAAATCATACAATGCATATATACCTACTGCAGTAGTGATACAATTAATCATTATCAGTACGACTTAGCGTAATATACAAAAATGAACATTTTATTTTATTTATTTACACTATATTGGCTATTGATTAGTTTTGTTTTTCGAAAAAATAATTCAAATTAAAACAAATTTACTCAATTTATATAACTATACACTATAAAAGGATAATATTCAAAACCAGTATGTAAAGTTAATTATACATTTACCATAGGTATTAAACTTGATATTATAACATAACTCTCATATACTATTCGTGCTAAATATAATTTTTCGATGAATTAAATATATAACTTATGCGTTCAATAATTAATTATATACAAGGGAAATAGGGAAGTACATTATCCTTCATTTTATTATATCAGAATATTTTGAAAAAACGCTGTGCGTGTATTTCACTATATTAAAATATAATTTGTACTTAATTACGAGTATATGCATTTAATGTTTTTAATTAAATGAATGTATTTTTCATATCATAATAGATCTCTCTTTTTCCAGTTTAGTTTGTACAATATTAATTTTTACATTATTAACTAGTAGTTACTCTAGTGCGTTTTATAATAAAGTTTTATTAAAGGTGCTAGAGAGAGATTTGTTAATAATTAGCTATTAATTAACCCAACAAATGTGTAATTAATAACTAATTAAATGATATAAGAATTTGAAAATAATTATATTCAATTTTGTAATTTGACAAAGTTCTATAAGGAATAAATATCTAAAAGTTCGTTAAACACGATGCAAAAATGAACAATTTTTTATCACTAAAAGTGTTTTTGTTTGAAATTTTTGAATATCGTCAAACACGACTTTCGAATTAAACAAGTTTCAATTAAATTACGTAAAAATAAGTGGTAGTGATTAGTAAAACCGCCAGTCCAACTGTGACTTCAAACCGTTGTATACCCACTTGAAGAATTTAATGAAACGTGGTTTTTGTTACTGTCCTCGAGAATTATTTGGCTTGCTATAAGTGTTTAGATTAAAAATTGCTACTTTAATTAAACTTTCTCGGTACCTAACCTGACTATAACGCTTAATAGTTTTTCGACTCTTTTGTTTTTGGACAAACAATTGACAAACTATTATGTGGACAACACAAAGAGAGAACTATTGCAGACTACAGTGGTGGATGTATTTTTGTTAGGATATTTTTCCAATAATATCTCGTACCGTTCAGCTCTTTTCTTTGTTTTTATTTCGACTTAGTCTGAACATTAATAAGCAAATCGCGATATTTTATCGCATATAATTAAATTATCATACTATTATTTTAATAATTATATATAATGGTTTTCCGCCACGGTATTTATTGTAATAATAATACACAGCCACTCGACTGTTGGTGGGTTTTTGTCAAAAAGTTTCTCAACGAACGCATAAAAACAACCGAAACGCACGTCATTTGCACATCACGGTAGCATGTAATAATTCAATTAAGTCTTTGGTGTGTATCGAGTTCCAAGGGTGTATTACACGAAGTAATTATACTATTTTGTACGCAATGCTTAGGGAAATAGTTAAATTAAAAAAATATTTGTATTGCTATGTATATTCTGAGTATATATTTAATAGTTAACTCATTTGGATTGGTCAAGTTGTATGATTTTAAATACCAATATCAGAAAATATTTGTAAAAATTTTACTAATTTAAGTTTTTTTTAAATGTTGTGTAGTTTTAAATTCTTATTTAATTAATTGTTAATATTTTTTGTTTTTTTTCTTTTTTTGCAAAACATCTAATCCTCCTATGTGTATAATACTGTATCTATATGTAGGTATATTCAGAACGTAAGTAGTGTGGTTTATTCAACAATTAGAATGGTTTTTGTTTGTACGGGAACAATGTTTCATATTGTTTTTAATGTACAACTCACTACCAACAGTTTAAATGCGTTATGAGACTAATATATAACTGTATTGTACGAATGGAATTTATTATGCATTCTTCTCGTATGTATATATAAAGTAACTATATTATTATGTTTTCTTTTAAATAGAATGCATTTAACACCAAGAACATAACGGTGTCCATATAACAATAGAATATTATTATGTTAAAACCATTTTGAATAATTTGAAGGATATTCATAACCGTATTTTCATCGAGGATATATCTAACTAAATTTAGGTCAGGTTTATTATTAAAAGTTATAAAATTAAGAAGAAAGTTGTCTGCATTGTACACTGAACAAGTTAAAAATACAAACATAAAAAAGTGTCGTTTTTAATAAACTACACTGTTTTCCAATAATTATAATATTATTCATTTGATTGTTAAAATATCATAAATAATAATAATAAAAATACAATGATTTTAAATTGTACATTTAAAACTAAATTTTCTTACATATACAATTTAAAATGTAGAAAATATATTTTTGGTTTATTTTTTTGCACACATTTTATCTTTTATATTTGCCATATTAAAATGATAAATTATTGAAATAACAAATGAAAAATAAAAATAGGTAATATATTATTATTATTATTTTTTATCAAATATCATAAAATAACACACACATCTAAACACCTTGAATTTTTTAAAGTAACTTTTGTCTAGAATAGATAGATATAAGAATAATATTAAAAATTGTTTTATTTCACTAAGAATTGACTTTGTACTTACTTATTTCTTCATCTTTAAATTTATTTAATGCATTACATTAAATATTACCTAATCTATGAAACTAGCATCAAAATATAAAGATCCAATTAAGTTATAATATGTTAGATTACCTAGTATAATAAAAATAAAACATATTATATTTCCTTTTGTCTATTTGTTGAGTTTGAGGATAAAAACTTTTAAGACTTGTTTTTTTAAAGATTGTTTTTGAGTAGAATTATGGATACATAGAATATATACAAACATTGAACTCCTAGCTTCACAGTTTTCTACTATATCAGTTTCTCTGAATACTAAGTCATAATAATTGTCATTACAGTCATAATAATTATTGTTGAAGTTTAAACAAAAACAGACAGACAGTTATTCATTAGTCAATAAACAAATGCACGTTAAGCTTATTGTCAAAAATAAATAAATAAAATGTATGAAAACAAAACAAATTACAAGCTTAACTATCATTTAAAAATAATAACTTTTTTCATTTTGTTTTGATTGACAGTCGAGTCACCAAAAATTATTAAACAAAAAACAAGTAAAATATACGTCTCTTTTGCATTTTCCATTAAGAATGTATATAAGAGTAGTAAATTATTAAAACATCTATTTCAAGCTTGAATTTTTATACTGTCATATTAATATATAATACCTTAATTCTAGATTTATATAACTGATATCGACATGTATTCTCTACATTTAGAATAGCACAGAACACAATATACAAGACTAGTATACATTTTGAATATTTAAATCTCATATAATTTGTTGTTTAATAAATATATATTATTTTGTATGACTTTATTTTTAATTTTTAATATTGTTCAATATACCTAATAATATAACAATGAGCTATAATATTATTAATTATTATGTATTGAATATAAAAAACGTAAAATAAGTTTAACAATATAATTAATAATATTATAATACATCTTATAACACATTAACCTGACTTACACACATCTGCAGTAGTTACGTTAATGATTCTAGATTAGGTATAACAGTTGAAGTATCCGCTCGCGAAATGTACTAATTCAATACTAACCTGACCTGACATTTTGACACCAGTAGGTTCTTAGGGTGTTGACCAATTGCACTCAACGGTTGTTTTCGGCATTTTAAAAATATACCAGTTGCCCTCACATATTATTATTATTTATTAGGTATATAGACAATGATAATATCAAACCGTAAAATAGAGAAGGTATCTATGTAAATAATAAACAATAATAAATAATATGATGCATAAAAAAATGGCTCTTTGCAATTTACAGAAAGAATCGAATAGCTAATGTAGGAATAGGTAACGAGTAACAAAAATATTATATATATTATAAATATATATTTTTAAATAAAACTTTCAAAAAATATAATTTTTAGTTTACATTTTATACATTGTTGGATTTGTAGAATCAGTGGTGTAGACAGATGAACTTTAGGGGCTCAAATCCCTACAACCCTGATATAAATTATTGGGTGTATTAATGTTAATTATTTTTTTATAATGATATTTTAGGATTTAAACAACTCGTTTTTTTCGTATGTCATCAGCATTATCAAATTTCAATTGTTATAAAAGTTCATCAATTGAATTTTGCAGATAAAGTATAAGGTAAATTTCAATTACGTTATAGAATACATACCTACAACTATAAATATATAATATACATATTCTATTGCACTGAGATAAAATTATTTTGCTTTCAATATTTCCTCGAATCCTAAAATTTACAGGTGAAATGAATTTAGTCAGTGACATACTTCTATATTGACACTATCGAGTTCATTTTTAAAAACCATCGGTTCCCATATACAGTTAATTAATTATTGTAAATTTGTATATCAACGTTAAAAATTATGTGGAATCATGTATATATTATTTATATATAAACACAAATGCAATTTGCGAAACCTTGTATGTATATCAATGGTTATTAAAATGTATACAATTCCGCAAATTTTGTGGAATTATATTGCAACCATCGTAATACGTATGTTACAAAATATTAATAATATATTTAAATTGTTTAATTACATTTTATATTTTTTTTTGCATTTTTTTCATACTAAAAAATAGAATATCTAATACCTACACATATCTTTGTATATTAATATTTAACTATAAATATCGACATTTGATTTTATCATTTTATACTATTTTACTTTTTTTTGACAAAGCGAATGTTACTTACAATTATAATAATTATATTTATTCTTTTATCATACTGCATATAATTGTTATTCACATATTTACTTCCCCTATTTTACGGGTTGATATCATAATCATCTGTATATAATAATTTGCGATGGCAGCTGGCACATTCGGTTGAGGTCAACTGATACATTTTGCTCTAAGTAGTTTGGGAGGTGGGAAAATCGGTTTAAAAAAGGTACTTTTAAGGGCAACTGGTACATGCCCGGTTCATGTAAGTAAATAGTATAGTTATATAGCACGTAATACTAATATAGTTGATCGCCGTGAAAAAATAACCAACCATATGTACGAAATATAATAATAATAGTACACGCGTGATAACAATATTATATTATATCATATATGCGGGGGGTGGTAGACGATTGGGTGGGTCTCTTGTATTCAGCCTTTTACGTACGTATAACGCACTAACGACGACGATGACATATTATGTTTTTTTTTTAACGATCCGAATCGTATTCGTATGGCGTGTACGGTATTTTTTTATTATTTCATTTTATATGTTCTTCTTTTTTTTTTTTTTTTGTAGAACATGATCGCGTACACGCAAAACGACTATACACTGCAGTACACCACTGCGCTACTGAACTGTACATATTATTATTATATACATACGCGATACAGTCACATACGTGTTTTAAATCGAGTTTGCTAAAAGCGCTCTGACAAGTTTATGCCGTCTTGGAAGACAGAGAGAGAGAGAAAGAGAAGTGGGTATGAGGGAGTTTATCTGTCACCCGAAAAGAATATAATGGGATAAGCGCGAGTGTGATCGGAAATTTTTGTAATTTAATTTTAATGCGCTGAATTCGCACAAAACGACTGCTGCCGAATAAGACGTATCAAATAGCATAATTTTACTATATAATTTCCGCCCGGAGACACAGCCGTAATTCACTGCATACATATTATTATACGACGTATATATCATATACACTACACGCATATATTATATTGTTATCATATGCGGAGAATGATTCGATTTTGTCGTAAAACGCGATGTGACGTGCGCAGTACAAATTTGGCCGCACAATAAACACGATATTACGCTGTATGACAAAATATTGTATTATATAAATAATACATAATTGTGTGTGTGGTTAGAACGATACGATGATACGACTTACTCCGTACGGTTTCCAGTACTATCTTATGTTATAGGTGTAAACGAATTATTATTTATTTGCGGATTAAACGAATATTTCTAGTACACTGTATAATATAGAAAACGCAAATATTATTATTTTATCATTACGTCCAAAGGTACATTAGTATGGAATCGTTGCATAATGCACGATGCAGAAGTCGAGTTGACGACCACCGAAATATTATTACGATATGCATTATAATGTCCTTAAACCGTAGCATACACATATCATACGATACTATAGCATTGAATTGAAAACGATTTGAGGAGATCAATAGGAGATGCGACATGAGCGTGTTGACTTAGTGTAGACTTTACCTATACATTCTATCGTAGGTACTGTGTGCGCGGGCTGTATGATTATTGTGACATTGTGTGCTTAGTCAATGACGTGTGCGTGCAACACTATCATCGAAACATGCGCACATTTTAATATTTCACGAAAAGGTATACATATTTTAATTTATAATAGCATACCTACCCGGTCACAATTTTTTAGTATAAGTACGCCCAGACCGAAGTAAAAACTAAATAAAATAACATTCGTGTCCTCGTAACTTCGGTCGGCTGCGTATTGCTTCAATATTAATGATATAATATTTATGTATTCATAAACATACTTTTGCTTTTATAGTCGTATTACGATGTTTTTATTGGTACGATTATTCACGGATTTCAGTATAATAAGCGCATTATCATAAATTTTTTTTTCTTCATTTTTAATAATATCTTATAAATAAAATATGTGACTACTCCCTGTTATTGCCGCCGTTGCGCATTGGGACTACTAAGTTTTCTCGGGGACTAAATGTTCATTTTTTTTTTACCCTCTCGTAAATGTTAATTATTTAAGATTTCAAAGTAATAAATACTTAATCAAATGTCTTATCTTTGCTTATTACGAATACAAGTGGATACAGCGCGACGTTTCTTGGTTTTATTCAGACCCCATAGCCATGGTTTCCGACCGTTGCGACTAATATGACTAAATAAATACGTGACAATAATTACAACTTGAGGCTATATTATTCGAAAGTAGCATGTTACTTAGTCGAGAAGCCACAAAGGTAAATAATTATAAAAATCGAAAAGGACGAGTGTCAAAGAGATTTACTTTGTAATATATATTTATATATTTTTTGTATTAATTTAAGTTTCCTGGCTTTTCTTCATTACTTAGTATTATAATACAATTATACTTCTAAAACACACATACTCTCTCTCACACACACACATATAGAATGGGTATGTCATAATATATGTATTATTATTTATTAGTGTCGTCTTTGAGAAAATACACGAGTGAAGCTATGCATATTAATGCAAAACTAAAACAAATCATGTATAATATATCGTTTGATGTTGCTAAAATTATTGTTTTCAGATGATAGCATAACATTAATGTTTTATGCAATGAAATTTCTCAAGTTTTACGAACATCGTTTTAAATTTATAAAATGCACATAGATATTGTTCTAAACTCAAATATTTGTAGATTGAAATTACAATATAATATTAAGATAAAACAAACGAGTGTTATAAAGTTTGGTATTAATAATAATATATAGGAACACAAGTGAATAACAATAATGTTGTTTGACTTAGGCTGCTATATTATAATATGAGGGGTGCGGGAATGCAAGACGTTCCATAATTTTGAAGATTCGTTATTAAGCCCGGGAATTAGTGACGTATTATGAATTTATGTCTCCTAATTGAATTTCAAAATATATATGAATTGGTTTCAAAATGTCCGAAGTGGTCCTTATGTATTAAAATATTTTCATTTTCATTCCCATTTTATGTATAGTATCGAGGACTATCTACTTTTAATAAGTATGCTTTGGAATATAAATATTTATTATTTTTATTTTAATACTGCAGGACGCAGGTACTCGTGATTTAATTATAATTTTATGATTTATAATAATGTAAATACGTATGATATGAATAAGATTATTAGATAATTTGAAACTCGATTATGATGTACCTACCTAAAGTGGTATTTTGAATTTTTCTTTTACGAAAATCGAGTTTACGACTGCTTGATAACCTCACGGAAAATAGAGAACCGATTCGCACGCGCATTGAAAAAATATCGGGGATTACAATTTAATCGGTCAAAAAATTATGCCGATTTTCGATCCGAGTACGCTGCACAAAAGGCATCGGGACATTATCGTGGAGTATAATAATACGCACAAGCAAGACGGATTACTATATCGTATACTACCACATGCCTACCTATCCATGCGATATAATAATATAATAATACGTAGGTACCTAGCTACCCCGTGTGTGGGTCCTACACATAATATTATAATACGGTATGTGTGCGGTGCACGCTCGACGACAATCGATATTACACCGTATAATATTATTATAATATATAATATACACAATATTATATACTATATATCTTTATATATTAACCGGTGTTTGTACAGGAATGTACAGAGGTGCATTACACCTATAGCCCGCGCCGCACAAGAGGATATTACACATTATATCGTATACGCATATTCTGCGATATTCCTCGGGATCCTATTATTATCTTTTCCAACGGTTGGCTTAATACGTCGTATATGCATGTAAATCTCCGCTCCGCCGCGCGTGGTGTCTCGGGGCTTATCCGCCCAACGGTTTCCGACGCCTAACGTCGCTCGCGCCACACCGTCTTACTGGTTTTCGTCGTCGTCTTCGTCACCTCATCGTTATTCGCGAGAGACATGTGGCGTTTATTTACACGGTCGCCGGAGCACGCGTCACCGTCAAAATTCGATTGGCACGACGAGAGCTGTTCTTCTGAACTAGACGAGCGACGGATGCTCAATATTATGTAAATATACAGTGTCGGTAATAGATTATATCATAATTTATAGTTAGATATTAATATGTCGTTCGTTATAGCTTCTCTCCCGCGACATCTATTCGGCGAGACCGTCCCGGCAATACGCGGTGGGTATCGTATCGTATCGTACATAGATACAGTCGGTATACCGAGGTACATGACGTGATGTCACACAGTACGCGTATCGCTATAAATCGCAATAAAACGAAACTCTATTTCACGATTATACTCGAATACGAAAATAGATCTTTATATTTACATCTATATAGCTAACTGACACACTTTATCGGCTTGATCAAAGTTACCAGTTCACAGTTTGTGTCCGTTTTTCTTGCAGACTCGCGTGTACCGATAACCTCGGATACGTGAGTTTTGTAGTTAAAAAAAGAGGGGCTTGTACGCCCCTAAAAGACAGTGTTTGAGAATAACGGGCAACACTTTGCGGTAGAAACTTGAGCTCGATCATCCGACATCATGCGGTTATAATTGTTCAAATAGGTGTTTTTAGCTTCTTCCTATTAGCTTTAACCTAGTCAAAAATCAACGGCGGCGTATTTTATTACGGACAAATCGTTTTTTTCGACCATGCTCGTGCCGCATTGCAAGTGTCAAAAATATGCTGCAAAAAATAACACTTTACAAAAAGGAATCTCGTTCCAAATAAAGGTCATGCCAAATATACCATTCAATGTGGCCTTTAACTCTGGACGTGTATGCGTATAATGTTAAACTTAACAATAACAGTGACAGACGGGGTTTTATCGATATCATCCCAAATGCTTCACCCTTCCTCGCCCACATATGCACGAGAACGTTCGCGTATCGCAGGTAAAATAGCATACGCATATTATAATACGACGCATTCGTCTCCAGAGCCTATTTTGTTTGTGTATCCACGTGTGAACGTCTGTACGTTGATTTTAATGGCGAATTCGTGTTGCATTTCCATTTGCATTTTCGCTCCGGCGTCCGACGAACAAAATGCCACCGCACATCCCCTTTTATTATAAATGTATATGTGTTATGTATAAGTCTATGCACACAATATATAGTTATAATAATAAAACGCATATAGATATATGCATATAAATATATAATAATTATATATAAAATAAGTTGGCATAGGTACGCAATATTCAATATACTCACGTAGGACTCTTGTTTAAGTGCCGTTGACAAATAAATCCATCGCCGCGGCGTTAATGACAGAATGAGTATGGAAAACAAATATTATATATATATACCTATATATATGTGTGTGTGTGTGCGTGCGCAAGAGTCCGTATACAATAAAACAAAACTGTTTGGATTTTAAATATTTTATTTTCTCACGGCGCACTCATGTTTATTAAAAACTTATAAAAATATACATCACACTCGATCTCCGTACAGTTATTATTATTTTCGTTCAGTGTATACCTAAGGGATATATTATAGTTTTTTTTTTTTAAAAAAAAAAAATAATAAACCAAACACACCAGAATAAGCTCAACTTGTTTGGAAGACTTTCCTTCATTTTGCCCACAGCTATGAACAAGTTAAATTTGAATGTTTAGATTATATATAATAAACTCATATACGTGTATTATATTATAATGTATGCATATTATGTTTATATAAATATAATACCATTATTTCCATTGAATAAAAACACATATAATGTGTACCTTTTTATTTAATAAAGATGATTGAAGAACCAATTTTCTATTTATATGAATCCTTAAAAAATATATATTTATATAAACATTAGATTACAAACAAAAGTTATATTAAATTATTTTTTCTTTAATCTTAATGATATAATTATTTTTTCTAGAATTTCGTATTTTAGTCATAAAACTCCTATGTTATTTCAGATTTAGAATTAGATTTAATCAACTATTTTATATTATTTTTACGGTATTTTTTTTTTTTTTTTTTTTTTGAAAAACAGAACCCTTATTATTGACATTTACATTAGGAATTCTTAGTATTAAAATAATATGAGTTTAAATTAAATATTGTATTTTTATCATACAATCTATATAATATTAGAAGTACAATAACCATTAGTGCTAATATAGAATAGTAAAAATACATTTTCTGTTATTGTTGAAGAAACCTTCCAGTGACGTCGAAATTAAATGAACAATCATTATTAAATAATAATATACCTACGCAAATTTGATATCTTGTGTGCACTTTTAAATAGTTAATATTTGATTTAAAAATGAACTTCTGTTCACTAGCATATTAAATGTTATTATTTAAATTTATAAATAAACATACAGCTCTATATAGTACAATATTCATTATTGTCATGATTGTAAAAGATTATTATGAAATACACATAACTGCGTCAGATAAAATAAAATAAAGAATTATTAATTTTAATTAAAGAACCATATTATATTATTTGAATTCGATAATAAATATAACAGTTAAAATAAATAACGAACCGTTCTAGGTATAATAATAAAGGAAATTGTAAGCTTCCTACTGGCTTCAGATTTATCAGTTGATATTATAAGTATTATTTATTTTATGCGACATTAAATTCGTGATGCATGATGATATTTTTATAATTTCTCTTGCTAGTAATAATAAAATATAATAATATTATATATTCAGTGCCATTATAAAAATAAGCTAGTATCCCATCAGCGTTATTAAGCTGATTATAATAGCCTTTGTAATAAAAATGTAATACATTGGTTATGCACAGCTAGGCCGTGATTATGATAAACCTTTACCAGACTGAATAAATACCATATCTTACTATTAAAGATGACTATAAAATACGCTTGCATAAGTATATTTATACATTTATCTGTATATATGTATATTTATGAGTATTTTCTTAAAACTCGCAATGGACTAAAGTATATATACCGAATATCTTTTCATTATTCAGATTAAATATTTTTGGAGCGACGAACTGGGAAAGTTGCTCCTTTGAAAAAAAACGTATAATAAGATAAGATAAAAAATGCACAAAGTTAAATATGCGAACATTCAAAAGAATGCCATATGCTCAAGCTCACGCATCGTATTGCAATGTTAAAATGTAGTATTAGTAGTTCTCACGACTCCGATTATAATAGTGTAGATATTTCGTCTAACCAATATCGTCAATGTAAATAACGTTCAATATAAATCGTGAAATAACCGTATAATTCGTCTAAGTTTTTAAATAATTATACAACTAATTAACTATTTGTATAATTAATTCGAAAATATTTTTGTAAATAGGTATGCTTAAGTCTTCGGAAAAATATTTTGCTTATGAATAAATAAATCAAAAATATAATGTTTGAGTTGTCATTTGTATGTAAATATAATGAGTTCAAAACTATGACAATACGAAATAATAGTAAACATTTCATCGAGACAATTATACAACATGTTCAGCTATAAAAATAATCCATACAGTTTATTCGAATAACTCCAGCCACCCATTTTACCCTCACAAACAATACCGTCACCTTGCCGTGACATAAGAGCCGGATAAGCAGTAGTTATATACCAATAGATAAAATCAAAGTTTCGTCGTGTCTTGGAAGTTTCGCACTCGCTCCAAACCGTCGCAGTCGTTTTCGTTGTACTGTAGCCGACGTAAAACTATAGTGCTCCCACGTGACCATATTATCATTATAATAATATTGTATAATATTCTGTTATAAATTATTATTATTATTACGAAAGCGTTACAAGGCTGATTCTGTTCTAATGAATATCCGTACAGTGTAGTCACGCGAGTATCGGAACTAGGAAGAATGAAGGTGACTATATTTTTTGTAATAATAAGATAAAACGATAGCCGGTAGGTACATTTTAAAAGGCTCTCTCGGTTCTCTTCGTTTCCCCTTGTAGACGATCAAGTTTCTACCACACCATACGACCACGGATCGTCTTTCATAATACCAGCCACCGTCTTCTATATACTATTTATATATGGGCGTTAAACTTATTATAATATCAGACTGTTCGAGATGGACCTTTGTCCCTTGTTATATTATACTTTCGAAACTGCGGTGTTGTACAATATACACGTAGTAATGATACTATCTGTTGCGATATTATCAATTGATAAACTTTGATACCTATATTTTAATTTTAATGATCAAAATATTTCACGATATTAGGCTAACAATACAAAGACACGAACATTATATTATGGTAGTTGAAACTATATTCAGTGACCATTACGCTCATTGCGTAGGGATAATTATATATACACAGTAAATACAAGAATAATGTTAACATGTAGGTAGATTATTAAAATTTATAATAATTTAATAATCATATCATCATTAAGATGAGCTGATAAAAAAAAAAATATATCATATAACTATAAATAGATAGGTATATCAAAAAAGTTCAGTTATATTATCATTAAAAAATTCTAGCATTTCATAAAATTATGTTATACACCACAGCTTATAAAATAATATTGTAACATAAAAGTATGACGGTTGTCGTGACGAACACACCCACTATGATCGAATTTATTAATATTTACGGAGAACATCTGTTCGAATATCAAGTGTTTGAATAGTATAATATGTCTAAAAATAGTCTAAAACAAAATTTCAATTGTTAGTGTGTATAATATCTCAAAACTGTTAAAACTAACATAAGATATAAATAATAATAGTTAAATGGTAGTTAAAAAGTTAAAAATGTAGACAATGTTATGATTAACTTAATAAATTAATTTAGTCGTCATTGCACGTATCAATCATGTTGATGTATCAGATCTAGAACTGTAGTCAAAACTGATTAATTGATTTTTTTTATTGTTTAAGGTTTAAGCACACTGTACAAAATAATTTTAAATACAAGTAAGGAAATAAATTTATTTAATGAAAACTGCATATTCATAAACCCTTATAATTATATCGGTAGTGTGTAATAAAATGGTACAGTAGGATGTATTCTTAACAAAATGTTTAGGTAGATATTATTATTCAATTTTTATTGACTAAGTGGCTGGTTAGGTAATAAAAAAATTGTTGCTTAAATTATTTTTACGATTGGATAACTTTAAGTATTATAATTTTATGTTTTAAAATTTGAATTATATGACTTTTGTAAATAATAATATGTATAATTATTTAAATAAAAATAATGATTTGGATAGACAGCATTGGAATACCTACATGATATTCGAGCACGTGTCCCGTTCTCTATTAATATATACCTAGTATACCTACTGTATAAATCCCTAATTAAAGTGTAAAAGCTTTGAAAAACAGCAGTGGCGAAGTGATGTACGCACGAAAAGGGGTCGGAAAAATTGAGAGGGTGTGCAGGGGAGGGTTAGTAAACGCATTGCTAAATACAATCTGAGGGATTTTATTCAGTTAATCGGCCTATTCAACAGGCATTTTAAACATAGCCAAGCAGTACGCACCAGTGTGTTCAGCCTGTAGTAGTGTATCGAGTGCGTATCGACTAAAGTTGTCCAAGCATATAAAATGTATATATAATATATACATTATATGATGCATCAGTGTTCCAGTAGGTAAGCTCGAATTATATGTGTTGTGTGAGTATATATTATAATATCAAATATACATATGCACATCGCATATGTAGTTATAGAGGCTATAAAACGTTTCACTGCGATGCTATACAATTGTATACATGTAAACAATATTATGCTTCTATTGTATAATACAGGTATACTATTGAAAGACTAATAATAGAGACATAATAGTATATTTAATGATACTTATATTTATATGCAGGATTTAGTGTAAAATATATTATGCAAGCATTGCAAGCGCGCGTACGCGAAGCTGGGCCATCCATTTTGTTGTAGTTGCCATGCGAATTAAATAATAACAAATATTATCGTACTTATAATATATTAATGACAATAATACATTATTAATATGTAAATGATATTAATTATTATTTGTCCCTTTTCAAATTATTTTTTTATCGTGTTTATGAATTTCAATATCTTACTTATGTATAAAATATTAAATAAACATACATTATAACATTTATAACACAGCGCCCGAATAAATTCAACGCTCATTTTGACATAATATATTGACTCACAATCTTCACCAATATTTTGTGAGATAGCTGTGAAAACTCGCGAGTTAGTTATAATATATCGATGTATTTTTTCATATATATTTTGTCAAATTAGAGTATTATCATGAGTGTGTAACGTGGTTTCAGACAACTCATCAATGTTTCACAAACGAATTAATCGCAAATAACACGGTATCGTTTGAATTTACCAATTATTATTTCAATTGTAGCTAATAACAGCTTAACTCATACATTTTGAAAGTGAATTTCACGAATTTTTGCAATTAACTCACAAAATATTGGTGAAGATTTTGAGTCACTGCGTGAAAGTGAGTGGACAATTTATTCGAGCTGTGTTATAACTCATATTTATATAAGTAATTAAAATTCACGAATATATCATAGAAATAATTTGTAGGGAGACAGGGAGTCATAATGATAATTAATATAATTTACATATTAATTATGTATTGTTGTTATAAATATATAAATACGATAATATTTGTTATTATATGAATTCGTGTGGGAGGGAGTTTGATACGATACAATTCGGAAGTGAAGCGTAATAATTATGATATCACTGCTTCGTTGAAACGAAATATAGCAGTGTGTCGAAATGAACACTAAGGAAAAAACTATACTTGCAATATAATATGCAATTACACTCATCTGGAATAAAAATTGTTTTGTATAAATACATAACATTTTTATGCTTTAAGATATTATTAAATATTATTATATTAAAGAAGGGTGACCAAACCTTTATAAAAAATAAAACAGAACTAAAATAATTTCCGATATTTTAAAAACGGAAATTCAACTTTTATGTAGAGAGTAACTACGTATACACCTTCTCTTAGGTATTTTAATTTTAATTTTATGTTTTAGTATTTTATTATTAGAATTAGAGTATGATATGTAACGATAACGATTTTTAAAATAATACTAATGAAAATATGAAATGAAAACATAATAATAAACGATTACAAAATCACATTTATTTTTATAATCGAATTTCCAACTGGATCACAATTGTCGCTCGAAATAAAGGTATATAACCTTTGCGTTTATAAAGATTCTTGTGGTTATTATTTATACGATAACATAAAATTTTTATCGACAAAACATATTTTATTTAAATATATATATTTAATTGTACGTATAACTTATACCTAGGACATAGGTATTGTATATTATATTACATATAAACGTATTAATAAGAAATAAGAATTAATGTAGAATAAAAGGAATGGACAAAAATAAATACCAGGACACAAAGTTGAAACAAACGATAATCCTGTATAAAACAGGATTTATGGTCACCTTATATTAAAGACACGATATATGCCAAGATGTATCGAGCACTCGACGATATTTTTCATTTCAATTTCAACCCTCCCACCAAGACGGCCGTTGAATGGTTAGTGGATATTTTCAGTTTCCTATAGAATGTCGTTCATTCAATGATATAGTATACATTGTGATATACATTATAGAATAACTGCGATATAATATATATTATAACATAAAGTTAAACCGTTATACTATTATATTCATTACCTATAAATTTTTAATACGTACCACGATTGACGTGTATTGTAAAAGTTACATTTTTAAACGTCTCACTACTATAACCATGCCTACTTAAAAAAAAGACATAATTATAATTTCTTATTATGTAAACGTAAATTCTAAGAAGAAATTTATTTCCTTTAAGCTAAAAAAACACTATAGACACGCATATATGTTATACAATACCGTTTAATTTTATCATAGGATTGGGCCACCCGGTCAACCATTGTCTTATACATTTCGTATATACAGTCGATATTTATATAGATTTATATGAGTTTATTTTGTTATACGGTTTGGGACGTAGGTGGTGTTCAGATGATTTATTTATTATAATAGTATATAACACAGCCTAGGTTTTTAACGGTCGCTATCATAATTTAAAATTTCAACATGTGAAATCGAGAAGAGCCGTAGACTCGACACAGCAGGCAGGTATAATATGATATTAATTCATAATTTATTCAATTGCAAATGAATAATAAATGTACACATACACGTTTGCGATACAATGATATTGTATATATTTCAGACCCGCGCGGCTATATAATTTTGTAGTTGAACGAGTATAATATGCGAACGTATACAGGAAAATATAAACGAATTAAATTTCGAACGAATATCGTGGAGAGTTCGTTTTAAATTTATATATTTTTTACCTTCGCAGCGGGTATAGTTACCTGCAATAATTGGAAGGTAAAATACGCAGACTCATCGGTACAATTTCGTTTCTCTCTCTTTCTCCGCTTCACGTCCATAATTTATTAATATGTATAACATTCATAATAGGTAGATGTGTACCTACGCGCACTACAATAACGCGCTCACGTTATATTATGTATATATGTATACACACACATCCGCCCGCGGACCACTCTCGCAAAACAAACATTTTACAATAAAACGATGCAGCCGTAAAAAATAATCTGTGGTCTTACGCGCGAGAAAAGCGTTATAAGTTTCCGGTTGAACTTTTCCGTATTGTCCCGCGTACATATAACCATCAGTTGAAAAATCACAGTGGGCGTACAAACCACGTCAACGGGAAATTAAACTCGGCGGCGGGCACGCGTGTTTCTGTCGCACTCGAACAGACGAACGCTTCGCATATCCAAACTTTTCGTCGAGTCCGCCCGTGTCGTCTCGTAAACAGACGTTTCCGCGATGATAATATGTGAGTGGGACATACCAAACACACTGCAGTACAACACGCGTCAGCCCAACAACGCGTATACGGGGTGAATCTTTTGATTTTTGTAATTTTTAAACGTCTTTTACCATTGTCAAAGAACACGTTTTATCAAATTTTTGTGATATTTTTATAATTTTTTTATCACCTCCGTCATTTCACTGTTAATTATTCGGTGGAACAAAATTTTTGAACGTTTTGATGTAAGTCTGTATTATTGAAAATTCGTACGAGTATTTTTTTTTCAATCGTTAAAATGAAAAAAAAAACGAATTGAGCGTGCTCGGCGGATCACTCTGTATATTATTATTATTATTAGTAGTAGTAGTAGTAGTATCATCATTATTATTATTTAGCCCCGTACACTATACGCACACGGATGTGCCGCCGTATTAAAACAACGATGATGGGCATACATATTGTGTCTCCGCGAGCTGTCTGTCTAATTTACAATTACTCTCGGCTACACCAAATATCACTTAGGGGTGCGCGACGAGGTTTATATGCGATGTCATATAATATATATTCCGGATTGGCGGCGACGACGACAGTCGTGCGGTGACTACACCGCCGGTGAATATCTACAAAGTGGCCCAGTTACACTCGTTAGCATATTATACGGTCTCTCTGTTACACACACACACCCACACACACGTATGTATATGTATCTATATACACACAAACGTGCAGTTTCCTCGTAAAGGTAAATCTTAAGTGCGTCGTACCCACTCGCGTATAATACGTATTATATAATAGCAGTACACATATATCGCGAGAGTGCATATGTATTCTCTCGTCGTGTATAATACGATTCACCGGTCTAATTAGTAGGTAGTCGAGTCTGTGCGGACGAGAAGACGAGTGTGTAGGCGACGAACGTCAACCGAACAAGACAGACAGACACACACACAGACGCCGCGTAAGAGAAACCATTGGGCGACGTGAAAATGTTTATGGAAATATGCAAAATATTATTTAACCGTAAAAACGAAAAAAAAAAGAACACATCTATACACCAAAGTTCTTTATATTATCATGCCTCTTTTATAATATAATAATATATTCGCATTTTCAACAGTATATTATACATCCGTATATTATCTGACTAGTTTCGTTTTAAATAATATAATATTGTACGTACGAATACGTAATATTATCACATATATATATATTTGATATTTGTATTGTATACTATTGTAGCATATTATTATAACACGCGTATACCTACACCTGTTTTATGGTCTCTCGTGCAATGGCGTTCTTTAATTATTTAAATTATTTAATATCATAATCTACATGTGAAAATAATGATTAAATGAAAATTTTTTAATGGTATAGAGTCTATAAAAACACACCGAATGAATAAAAACTAACAAGAGGTGCATTTATTTAGTACGTATATACGAACACAAAGTTAGAATATTGTTTTTAAAAATTATTCTTACGTTTAAGCTAAATGAAATAATAACCATAATTTATATGTTTTAGATGGTGTTATTTTGAATGCTGAACTTTTATAATCTGCACTAAGAGAGGTATGCGTTAAATCATTTATTAAAAATATATTTAAATATAAACTGGTGTACCTATAGTGCAATTACTGATTATTTTAAAAATTTGAATCAAATCAACTTTTAAAGTTGTTTTGTAATTTTTTTTTTTAACTCGCTGGAAAAAACGTAATAATAGCTCTTAAAATTTACAAGGAATCTCAAAGTGATAGGTTACACTTACAATAAAATAAATGAGTTTGCGACACTCAACAATTAATGTACATATTGTATATTAAAAACACGTCATATTAATATTTATTATAGTCAAGAATTAAACAAGATAATTTTATCGAAAATGAAAATAACATTTAAAAATATTTATTCAATACCTACAGTAGTTGTTGATTAACCTACCTGCATTTATTTAGTTTTTGAACTTGATTAAAACTATATTTCAATTTTAATTCATTTATACTAATTATTATTAGGTTCCATTAATAGATACATAATGTAAGAAAAAAGTTGAAATCATGCATTCTATAGGTATCAAATTTACTTATTGTTACATAAACTACCGATTAAATATAAAAATATTAAAAAAACTCGTAGTCATTGTTATACTTGTAATAACATTCACGAGGTAAAGTTTTTAATATGTTAATTTAATAATGCTAAATTAAATATGAACCGAAGTCTTTAGTAAAGTTTAAAGTAAACATAAGTCTATTCTTACGGACTAAAACGTTTTTGAGAAAAATCTCAAAAATCCCATTATTAGAATGAGTGTAGGCATCTTAAACAAATTTATTTTTTTAAACCTAAAGTACTTAAAATGTATATCATTAGAAATTTATTTTTTTTCTTTAAAATTATGATTTGTTTTCATTAATATTTATTAACAAAATTGGATTAAATTTTGTATATACAGAATAAATCCCCTTTTAAAAGAGTATGTTTAATAAATATTACAGTGTAATATATAATTGCAATTAAATATCGTTATTATTACGCGCATCATTAATTTATGCGGATACGTCTTTATACCTAATTTAATAAACCCTAAAAAAAATTGAACTTGGGAAAAAATGTATCAATGCATACTGTTTTACTGTAAACTATTTGAGGGTGTTTTAGTATTGATCTCAAATATTAGAGACACGCGCATCTGTAACTTTATGTGCATTTCCGTAATAGTACAACGTTACGCAAAATTACATTTTCAAATTGATAATTTTTCATTTCTACCGCATACGATGAAATACCTAGTTTTTAGAACAAATATTGCATAGTAACACTAATTTTATTTGATTTTAAATTACACGTAATAATAATAAAAATATTAAAATGTATCAAAATGTAGCTGTTTTTTTTTCTAGGTTAATTATTGTTTGTTTGTAATGGTTTTATTTTATTAATTATTTATTATTTTTTTTGGAAGTCATCCACATCGCGTAGAATAACCCCGACCTTAAAAACAGCGGGCCGACAGAGGCGTGCTTAAGCCGGGCAAGTCAAAAGATTGTATTGTTGCCGCGGCCAAGTCCCTGCTAATTATGAAATAATGCCAGGAAGGTCGTTTAATTTAATCAAATCCGGGTCGGTACCGGTAGCAATAAAAGTCATGTGGTGTTGTTTTCCCCGCGGAATTATAGAAATAAGCACATTGTATTTTTTTTGTGTTTTTTTTTTTTAATCTCTTCTCTACATATATATTATAAACACTACATTATACGAGACCGCACGCATATACACATAATATACTGCAGGGTGATTAACAGTAAACTCTCATTATCTAGAAAAGTATTATCGTTTTTGATAGTATTTGTTTAACGTAATTGTAAGTCATTGGTGGCCCGAATAAGCAGGGGGGAATTATTCTCATACGAAACGGCATAATTGAAAAAAGACGTTATATTTTGAATATATTTTATCATGGTTTACTTTTTTAAATGAAAGCGTACATTTTTAATTTAATATTCTAGAGCAGAATGTTTCACTAAGAATTTAAATATTTAAAAATATGTTGCAGACAAAAGATTTTGGGAGTATACTAGTGTCATACCATTAATCGGATGATAATGATGATACAAAATACACTTAAACGTTGTTGTAGTAGTGACATTTAATTATGAAAAAAATAAAAAATAGAAGGGTTTTTATTTGAAAAACAGAATTTGTATTTCTGCAAGACACTCCTGATTAGCATAAAAAAAAAATCTAATGTATTTGAAAATATAGTATTATGTATATCTAATATATTAAGAAATATTGTAAATCAAAATTTTAATGAATTCGTTATTAGAGGAAAATAGGGGTGAGTACTGTATATACTTAGGAAATCACCCCTTATACTATACGCACATTTTGTGGGAGCTCAACGCTCGCCGTTTTCGTTTTTTTCCCCTTCGTCCAAAAATTACATCATAAACCAATACATTGTTATGCGTGCGCGGCTAATTATAACAAATTGGCTTCGTCGATCATCTAGCTCAGAGCTGCTGAAGGTGGTGTATTTTAATAACGTAAGGCGGCTGTTACTGCTGCCACTGCAGGTATTAAAACACGCTTAATTAATATATACCTACCTACGTGTTTCGTCGTGTACGTTTCACGGTCGGATGCATTACAGTGATGGGCTGCGTACAATAATGCTTAAAACGCAATTTATGGAGTGCACGCGACTAAGAACCATATAAATATAATTATACATACATACATTATATATAGATCACGGTAGCTCTGATGAATCACATATTTATACCATATATATTGTGCGCGTCACTTCTAAATTCCATTTCTCTCCAGGGGCCAAACCTCGTATAGTCAGAATCTGATGGACGTTTATAAGATGCGCGTATATTGTGATACAGAGGTATAGTTTAGGTGTGATCAATTATTTGTTCGCCGTCGAGAGACAGGCCACGGGGGCGAAGCGTTCGATCTTTAAACATATATTTAACCGGAATACATTACTGTATCCTATATTTTATGTATTTATATATGCATGCTAAGTAAAAAAAAAAAAAAAAAACGTGTGATCGAAAAAAATAAAACAGCGTATTGAATTAAGCTGTGTTCTATGTTATTAATATACGTATGTCGAGTAGATTTTTTGTTTTTAGTAAGAGTTTAACATTCTAATGTTATAGACGAATGCGATAATAATGAATATCGCAAACGAATGATTTTCAATCGAGAGACCATTAGGATACACGGCTGCCAGGTTGGTTAGGTTAAGTATTTTTAAACATATAGGTAGTGGTAGTAGATTAATGTCGGTATAGTGAACATCGTCGTAACCATGTGTTATAGTACATCTGAACTAATCGATCTAATAAAAATAAACGAAACTAAACCGTGCAAATTAAATCGTTCTATCAGTCAGACGGCCACTGGTCTACCAACGGTTATCCAAATTCCAACTCGACTACAGTTTTATTTGTTTAGGTTTAGTTCTAGGTCGACGATCACCTCCCAATAAAAGCTTGCGTTTCATATATAAATGACCGCATGCGTAAAATAATCAAACATTCGATGCTATCCAATTATGTGACACGCACGGGAAGACCGAATGCAAAACTAAACTATCAGGATAAGGGTCCATCTATAATTTAACGCCCTTGTCCTGTGTACAGAGTGCGATGACGGAAAATTGATTGCCCGGCGAAATGCGACGTGCAGCCGTCATCTCGTTCATCTCTGCCGGCCGGTGCTAAAAGCTAAGCGGTCATTCACAGCAGCTCATTTAAACAGCTCCAGTTCATAATAAGTAATAACCAAACATAAGCATTATATTGTATGCATTTTGTACACATGACTGTGCAAACTGAATTCGATGATGCAGCGTGGTTTGCCAGGTTTAGGATCAATTAGATAAAACGTACATACGCATATAATACGTATCACGGATTATAATATATTTCCATGGGTACCGACGAGTGACGTGAAGTGGTCGAGTCGCTATGGTTCACCAGAGGGACTATCGCATCGATAAACAGTAAATACGTATATCGCGTATAGTGCGCGTATATTATATAACATATATATTATATATATTGAATATTGAATTGAACTTTTATAGTGTGTAAAAACAATGAAGTATATTCTAAACATATATGTAGATATATATGACCTATAATGCATCAAAAATAAATTTTAAAATAATACGCAAAAAAGTAGTTTGGCATATATCGATGCATTGTTTTAAATGAGATTTTCCATAAAAGATTATCAAAATATAAATCTTTTAAATATACAAACAAATAAGTTGTTATTATAAAATAGTGCTACTATAGGATGGATATATTTTTATTGTCATATAATGTCATGATAAAGGAAGTGTCAAAATTTGTGGAGAAATATATTTTGTATTTTTCGAAAAAATCCCAGATAAAATCATATTATAATATGCTCTAAAATATGCTGACATGTGCTAAAATACATCACAGAATAAGTATTATATACTTATTTTAAATACTGATAGATTAATTAGAAATAATATCTTTACATAATATGTATACATATATTTACTGAGCTCACAACTTTTAGGGCACGTTCCATACCAGACTTATATTATAACTTATCATTACAGTTTTCAATAAAACGTTTGCATTTTATTTCTTTTATATTTATTATTTTCTATACTATACGTAATGCATACTGTATAGGTACAGTATATAATGTATTTATAGGAATTGTTTTATTATGTTCTTGTTCGCCTCTCACTATCATATTGTTGAGATAATTAAGAAATGTTAATCTTATTACAACTCGTAGACGCATCTTAACAGTGAAAAAGTAATCAAAAATTCTTCATTATACGTTCTAGCAGTATCGATTGAATATATTTTCAACAATGCACCAAACTAAATTTTCAAAAGTAAAAAAAAAAAATAACATATTGTTCGACTTTGTTGTACATAACCAACTACACAAAAATAATAAATTAACCGACGCTATAATATTTATAAAAACTGTGCGTCAACTTGGCCATTTTTACTTTATATGATATCATGTATTTTTTACGATAAGTACTGTAGTATTCAAGTCATATTTTATTTTCAGCCTGATAAACTAATATAGTTGTCTCGACTTTTACGAATTTTATTTCGTGAACATAAATCAAACACGTTATTGCAAACCACGATTTTACTTAAAGTTTAATGAATTATGCGGTGGAAAATATTTTCGAATTATGTTAAGCGCTCTTCGTTGTTTTTTTGGAACTTTTGAGGCTAACCAACATGCGTAACCTATTCATATATCCATGGCCTATATCTATAAAATATAAAGATGTACGATTGGACAATTCGCAATAAAATAGATTTTAAACACCTCACAAATATGACGATATTTTATTAAACGTTTATATTGTGTACTTGATTGAGTATTTCACTTTATTTGTCATAGTCGACGTTGTTATACACAATAAATGTATACCGTTACTCTAATGAAACACAGAATTCTTTCAAAAATAAACGTGACACAAAATAAAGGTAATAACAAAGCACACGGAGTACGTAGAAAATATTAAACTTTAATAACAATTTAAAAGAACACGACGTATGTATAATAATAATAAGAAACGATGGTTGGCAATAAGAGAATTGTAAGAAATAGTTTATGTAGATGCTGAAAAAGGAATGGTCTCAGACAGCAAAGATAACGAATCATTCTTATGTGATAAAAAAAAATAAATAAATACATAAAAATAAAACAAGATTCTTTACGCGAGAGGACACGATTTTGCGGGATCGCCGTGATGTCGTTTTCAGAATACAAATATATACGTATCTATTATCACTCGTTTCGAAGGTACTCTCAGAGTGATCAATCTAATACTGTACAGTATAACTCCCATCCATTCACATATATCGTTAGGTTTATAGACCCACGTGTACATCGACTACCTTATATGTATATATTATACTGTGCACAGTAGCAATGGGTTCAAATAAGTTATCTACCGTCTTGACGTGTGTACACATTTTTTTTTTTTTTTTTTTGTAAATAACTGCGCAGTGAAATTAATGGTTCAGACATTTTTGTTATAAATAACATATGCTACGCCGTTTCGGATAAACTCGAACAAGGGCTATTAAGGTCTGATTATTTTGGTAACTATTATAGATAAAAATAACATTAGATGTTCCTACCTTCCGTTGCTCGGTCCGACATTTGGCACATTGTACGACGAACTAGCCGTGATCGCCGAATCTGGAATAGCGCCGGATTCCATACCAAGAGCTTCATCGCATTCTCCTGTAAGAATAAAAACAAAACAAACAAAAAATGATTAATAATCGTTTTTAAAGTTTTTTGCAGATTTACAAGATGCGGCCTATCAAATCACGTCATGTCTAAGAGAACTACATGTAACTTTCACATGGCGTGTATAAGAATAACAGTCTGGAAAAAAATAAACTTTTAATTTCGTAAACAATGTAAACATAACTTGCGAATTCTGGTAATGGCCCGACTCGACCCGAAAGACAAGAGTTCACTAGAAAAATGTTCGTCAAAAAAGTTTTTACAACTTCGTGGCGCAGACGACAGTGAGCAAATAAGAAACACAGATGATTTTTTTAAAAATTTAATATAAACTAATGCTCATCATTTATAAACGTCGAATGATAGAAATGTCGTTCACTGTTTATTAAGTTTCATATTGTTCACTAAGTTTGTTTTCATATTTTACAACATATGTATGCTTAAACATATAATAATATTAAAATACAATTTATATAATATTTTTCTTATATAAATATTATATACAATATTCATATTTGTATGTGATTGAATTTCATAGACGATGTTTGTATATTTTGTATAGAAATTGAACTACAAGTACATAATATATGTAAAACATTTGGATTTAATATTTAATTTAGATTAGTAACATTGAAAAATATCATAAGTGTTGTATACCCAATATACAAGACAATTCATTTAAAATTCTACATTTATTACTTCAAAAATTTATAATAATTTATTCTTAATTTTAATTATTTATTTATTATTCTTATTTTTCCTTGATTTGGTTTAGCAGGAAATCAACCATTTTGAAAAAAGTTATATTTTTCTCAATAATTTATTGCTATTAATTATTATCATTTTTTACTTTTTTGATAAACAAAATAGATTTTTAATTTTATATTCCAAAGTAAAATATATTCTTAGAGTATGTAATTCTTTACACATAAATTAGGTCTCAATTAATTAATTATAACTAATAAATAATTAAAGTATTTTAAGGAGTATAAGTACTACTGTACAACTTTACTCATATTGTATATTCTTTAAATATGTTTTAAAACTAATATCCAATAGTTTGAAATTCTTGCCTAATGAAATATTTAAAAAAATAATACGCTAAGGACTATGAAATTAAAAATTTACGTTTCCAATAAAAAAAAATTATAATTCGTCAATAGTATTTATAGTTATTTATTCTTTTTCATTAAATTGTGGGTAGTACATATTGTTTTTAGATTGACGAAAACACCAATAGAATCATAATTTAATAGTTGGATAATATTTAAATAAGGAGTTTATTGTTGACGGACGATAAAAGAAAAATTTCAATATTGAATTATTATTATGTTTTAATTAGTATTATACTTGTTTTCTGATGATCATATCATATTAATTGTAATCATTTCTACAAAATAATTAGTAAACCAACAAATCAAAATACGGTTTTAACTAAGTAAGTATTTGATGGATTCGAATCACTTCAATAAATCAGCAATTATCTTAGTGGGTTTGGTAAATATTAGGATTTCTGTTTTAGTTTCCCTACTTTTATATCATTAACAACTATTATTATACATAGTAGGGCTGTGAGAGAGGGATTTTGATTGGAGCAAAACTACAGTCCAAGTTTAAAGTCGTGTTGTTTGAATAATTACGCGGCTTTGAAAAGTTTCGGGCATCGAGAACGTCATCAAACGCGTCAAGGTAGACATCTTGCAGACTGCACTGCGATGAAGTGTTTTGTCTGCCATGTTCGAAGGAATGCCACTCGGCTATCTACGTGGTTATGAGTGAAAATGCTTCGAAATCTTGTAAGGTCTCGAACGTATAATGATCCTCTTTGTGTTGGTAATTTCAAGGGGAAAAACAAATATTCGTTTCCACCGCTAGTTATTCGCTATTGTCCTTTACCACTGGTCCTTTATCATAAGACCGAATAAATTAAACTTCACGTTTCTTGGGAGTTCGCTGAACATTTTTTCAGGGGTAAAACCTATTATAATTTCTATTGTTTTTTAATTACCCTGTCTTGGCATAAACTTTTTAAATCCTTTGAATTCAATGAGAAATTATTAATTACACTATAGCGGTGAAGTTATATTTTTTTTCCGAGTTTTGATGTAAATATCAAGTAGGTACATCATTTTGTATGGATGGTTTTGTGATGAAATTGATTTGTGCGGATGTACTATTTCCGTAAGAGTATTGTTAAAATTTATAAATTAAATAATCGTTTGTCGCTAATAATTAATGGTACCTATATTTGATAAACTTATAAAGATATTATAACGACGTCATTTCTACATAAAAGCTTTCATTCAAAGCATCAAAATTGATTGAATAATTACCATCCTCAATATTGGTCTCGCGTATTACTTAAAAATTAAAATAAAATATAACGGATAATTTTTTACAAAGTTTTCTTTTTTTATTCAAACCGTTAGTAAACGCGTTCTTTACAGTTTTACAACAATTTTTTTGACGGCTTCGTTGTGGAAGGTACTTTATATAATAGCGTTTCTACTATGAAATATAGTACATCTGGGACCCATAATTTTAATGTCACCTAATCGATCGTTCCTAAAGACTGCCGAAAGCGACTAGGTCATGAAATTTACAGAATACAACTCAATATTCTGTTGTTTTTTTTAACGTTTAGCTATAATAGACTTGTGGTGAAAATGAACTAAACCCTATAATTTCATATTTGATTTTCACCTTATCTATATCATATAATAATGTCATGTATTCTACATACAATACGTAGTAAATGTTGACTTATCCGGTAAACAATACGCATCCTTACTTCAAATTATATAAAAAATAATAGTTATCATGATGTGTGCATCGGGGAATTTTCTATTTAAATTTCTTTAGTTCTATTACACTTTATTGGCTAGAAACAAACAATGTGCGCAAACATACAAACAATAAATATATATTTATATATAGGATAGGTACACAAACTGTTAACATTTAAGTTACCGGTGTAAGCGCATAACTCGACTATAAAATATGCACCATGTTCTATGGCTCAAGGTGATTATACATGGCGAAATAAATGGATTGTAAACCGTACGGTACGGTCGGAGGGTGAAAAAAATACATCTCTCTACACACACACACTATGCTGCTTTAGAGCCATATCATATCGTGTATAATAATAATAATAGTAATAATAATTTACTATGGATAGGGAAGTATAGTTCTATATACTTTATAGACTATGCCTTGCGTGTCGTTTTTTAGTTGCATGTCACAAACCTACTCTCGTTTGGAGGTCCGATTATACATATATATATGTATTATGAATTTATATATATTATACAATATACACATACACCAGGCACCCCAAACTACCCTCCAAATCACGTCACGCTGCAGCGAGAGGAAGAGGAAAAAGTCGTAAAATTATACGATTCGTAAAAACAAAAATACCTACTACACTTGTACGTATATAATATTGTATAGGTCTGTATGTGATTTACAACGGTCGCACGCGTATAGAGAGGAACGTGGCACGGCACTTTTCTTTATTTATTTTCATGTTTTTTTTTTTTTTTTTTAACGGGGAACATATCCATGTAGGCGACTATACTATATTTTATATAAACGATAAGGTTTAAGAACGATTCCACGTAAAAATATTTATAGAATCCCTGTAGTTTGCTGCTGGTCTTAGATTTCTTATCAAAAATTAAGGTGCAGCTACGAGTAACATTCCACGCACGTATTATAAGAACCACCCTTCGTACTCGACTCTTTGAAAATAATGTTTCCTGTTCATCACTTACTCACGGAAATGTCCAAACCGTTATAATTTATTTACGATGCTATTTTCGCTATTTTATAAATTGGCTACAACACTATAGATTATTATATTATTGTACAATGTACACTGTATATAGTGGCTCATTATGTAAAAAGTTTCTGCACGTCGTATACAGAATTTTTTTTTTTTAACTTTTTTACGATAGTTTCAATAATTATTATTTATTCTATACATTTCAACTAAAATATTATTATTTCATGTCATTAAATATGAATGTAAAATGGATTCTGAATTACAAAATGTTTCTCAATTATGTATATATATTTAATTTAAACTTATTTATAAATCTATATTATAATATTTTCATAATATGGTAATTTATTCAATTTCAATAAGTTTATTTTCTCTCACGATAATATATTATATTTTTTATTCGTATTTACTATTTAATTGGAACGAATAACCTAATTTAGTGTGTTATTATAGTTAATATCAAAGGATTTAACATTTGATTCTACGTTTAATATTCTAGAACATCAGACGTAACCAATTAAAATTGTGATTATTTCATGAAAATAATCATTACTGCCTTTTACTCGACGGATGCATATGCTCTTTTATGGTAGGTAAATATGGTAAACAATTTCGCAGTTATAAATATAAAACTATTTGATGTAAGAGCAATAAGACCATTAACTATTTATTATTATATACACCCAATAATGTATAATTAATAACATCTGAAAACGACGGGTTGATGTGGTTCTTTGAAAATAGAGAATTGTTTTCACAAACATGTGTCACCGTCAGTATTATTACAATACTTACAAATGTGCAGTATTCTATTAGTTTTTGTTTATTCATACTGTTCGCGCAATAACCAACCCAATGGGTTACTATATAATACATTATAGTAAATCAAGAGTGTAGTTTTTTTGTGGATAAGATGTACATTCCGCCATTTTTTTTAACGCCTTCTTTGGCCACCAAATGTTTTTTAATATAATATATTTATATATATATATATATATATATATATATATATATATATATATACACACACATCTTACTTTTAAAATAAATTTTTGTCGTAGTCCGAAAAGTCGACAATTTTTGAGAGTATTGGCCAACTACCAAGTACCAAGAGAATATATAACGGAAATATATTGATTGTGATTTGTATATAGTACAATGGTGTTGTTTGTACCCATATATGTTCTATGTAAGTTGTATACGTTTATTTTTGTAAACACGATTTCAAAAATATATGTACACTATACGTATCATAGATAGTATAATATTATGTATTATAGGTACATTCTACTATCATAAACGTTTACCATAACGACTAGAGATCAGGTGGAATAGCTGCTGTTCTATATACAATAGTGGTTTGTAATAATTTGAAATTATTAATTTCTATACAAGTATCAAGAAGAAAACTAATCAAGTCTGATAATCGAAAAATATTAAAATATAGAAAATATAATAATTCTATTTTAACTTGTTTTTTTGATAACAAATGATAATGTCTTTTTTTACTAATTACCGATTACAAATAATACACGATTTGTTATGAAATTGAATTTATCTTGCTAAATATAATTGGTTAAAAAATTATAGAAAAAAATTTTATTAAATAATACCTATAATATATGCTGGTAATACTTTATAAATGGTGTTCAAACATTTTGGTATCAATTATTAAAATACTTATATGACACCAACGTGTAAATGGACATAGAAAATAAAAACGTTAACCCTGGAGGGTTTACAAAGCAGTCTACGATGAATTGATGGTTTTAAATTTTTGATAAGTTACAAGATATTAGAATATATTTAACTGCCTTTTTTTTTGTGCAATAACTAATAATAATAATAGGGGTTTGTAAGCCGTAAGCCGTGTTTAAAAAGAGCAACATTATTATATACATTGATATTTGGGGTTACCGATGTAATTATTTATGAATGATTAAATGTTTGTCAACGCAACGCTATCGATCGTTTAAAATGTCATATTATAATATTACTATTATCATCAAGTAATTTCAAAAAGCAATAATATTATGGTGCCAACTCGAGGTCTTTATTTGAAAAGTTTGCCGAATGCCAATAAATATAAAATATATAGACATATAATACATATATACGAAGGTGAATAAACGAAGGTTTTAGGTATATTATGGTTTTTGTATATACGTCACGAATCGTTTAAATTTACTTCAATTGACAATCAAACTTTGCCCTAGATATGGAATAATAGTATAATGGTTGTTTATTATCAATAATATTTGTTATTTTATTTTTTCGTTTTTGGCGTCATGTTATTCTACTTGTGCATTTTGTATACTAAACTCACGCATACGTGTTATTGAACAATAAATTCATTTGTACGTGATAATGATTTTCTTATTTCCATTATTACGACTTAATAATGCCATTGCATATTATAATGCTTAGTACAACATGACATGGTCAGATTAATTAGCATTTTATATATTTTTAATTACCCGAATGTTGCTAATGTTTCACAGTGTTTAATATTATGCACGGTTGACCTTTTTAAGGTTTCCTAGAAACGTTGTTGGATTAAAAATAAAAATACTTAAATATTTATATTATAAATAACGTATAGCGGTACCTATCATACATAATAAAATTAAAAAATACAAGTTATGAAGGTACTAGGAAAAAGAGAATACAAATAATTATTTATTTATTTTTTAGATATAAAAAATCATATAATTAAGTAGAATTTAAGTTTTATTTACATAAATGTATACGAGAGTAGTCTGATTTAAAAATATTTAAGAATTAATTATGATAATAACGGGGTTTGAAAGTTGTAGGAACTATCAGCTAAATTATGCACAAAATTCTCAAAAATCAAATAAATTATGTATTTATGAATAACGTTAAACGTTTTAAAATTATGAATTAAATTTACCTCAAGTTTGGCTCGTTCATTTTAAAAAATGTATTTAATTCACCAAAACCAAAGAATTGCATAACTCATTTAAAACATTTACGCAACGTGCAGAAAATTCGAAAAACTAACATCGTTCATTTTTAAATTTACCACTTTGCTCGCTCAAAACATAAATTAGGAAGTGCCTGAGAACCACACAACTCTCACAAATTCTAAGTACTCGTATAACAGTTTACACTAATTTTTACTTAATTATATTTAAATTTAACATATATTCTACGATTTAATGTAAAAAACTAATCAACATCTATAACGCACAAAATCGATACAAATTATTCGTGGTCAGCGTATATTTATATAAAAGCACAGTTTCAACAAAAACGATGCCGAACATTAACGACAAAATGAAACCATACGCAAGAGCTTTAATATACGTGACAATACATTTATCAAGAGATGTACATAGAGGGAGTATAAAAAAGAGAGAGGGAGAAAGAGTGAAATTCTTTAACAGAACTCCCACCGGACCGCGTAAAAAGTCTTTTATACTATATATATATATTATTTCGTACAAAGGTGTAGTGAAAATAAATACACACACGGTGAGTGTATTGAAATCAAATGGACCGTTTCGAGGCGAAATGTGGTTTTTGATCAAAAGTCATTGGCTATTTATGTTTAGCGTGTGTCGATACGACGAGGGGCGCACGTGATGGTAATGTTATATACAGAGTGATTCGCCAATAGTATGCTCACGTATCTCTATTTTTCTCTTTAGTAATAATTTCATTCAAATTCTGAATCTTAGTTTATGAATGTACATAAATACATAATATACTAAAGTAGGAACCTAAAGACCATAATATTTTTAAATTTTTAAACAAATAAATACTACTTAAAGAGTGTCCTGTGGCGATATAAACTTTTGTTTTTCAAACAAACTTATACCGTCTCTTTTTTGTTGTAAATTATTAAGTGGATAATTTTTTTTTGAACATTTTTGATTTAAAAACCTATAAAATAATTTGATTGAGTAGTTTCTCAGTTATTAAAATATTTATACTAGCTAAGGATAATAGCTTATAAGAATGGTTTTAGAAATCGTTAATGTTGATAGATGAATAATTATCACTGAACTTTCAAATTATAGTCCTCATATTTTCCAAATCCATTATCATAAACCTTTTTTTTAAGTACCTACTCAAAGTCAAATAACTGAAGAACTGTATGTTCGAATATTTATTTTAAAACATTTTCAGAAAAAAATATCCACTAAATAAGAGAAATCTCAAGAATTTAAAAATAAGGTCTTTAAAAATTTCAAAAATCAAATTTTGAGTAACTTCGCTTTTGAAGAAGAACAAGGAAAGCGAGTACGTTGGTAAATCCCTCTGTATATATACACGCACACATATACGGGCGTACGCGCCCATGCACAACAGCTCGTGGTATAACATCATCGCCGGAAGCTATGTCGGAAAATGAAATCTAATAGTTTTCAATGACGGAATAATAGGTAAACTCGCGGGCGTATTTCCTGGTATTTTATTTTTCAATCTCTACATCATTATATATTGTAATACATAATATAAATATATAGATTGTATTATACATAATATGATATATAAACGCGCTTGTGAAATTCGCATAAAGAGTTTTTTTCAAAAACGACTATAGGTACTTGGTGGAAAATATTATCTCAAGATTCGATATCACGATTAAAATTAGGTACCTAATATTCATAATCTATTGTAATATTTATTTTGATAAAAATTAACCAGATAAGATAATAACAAAAAATCATGTCGTTCAACGATTTTGAAAACTTATAATTACGGTTATTATAGTGGTGGTAAGAACAGAGATAGTCGACCATCGTTTTCAAAGTTTGATATTATAACGACGAGCGTACAATTACGTATAATATTATTGAAAAACAAATTATGCGTCAATCTCGATCGGAAAAATTCACAAATCTACTCTCGCGCGGCTCATATATTATTATATTCGTTATTATCACGTGTGATTAACATATAATAATAATAATAATAATAAAAAATATAGCGGTGTAATATGCCGATACTCATTTCATCCGTAGACAACGTCGGGACGAATCGAAGCTAATTCGCGCAGGACGTACAGAAAAACAACCGGACGAGTGGTAACCTGCGGGTGCTCGGATTGTCCACGTTACCGGGTATACTGGAATCGAGGTGTGTGCCGCACATATTTATACGTATATATTATTACGCACCGGTTTGCCATTCGCGTTTGTAAACTACGTTCTAATTTCCTTTATGAATAATTAATCCCGAGGATTTGCATACATAGCTATGTATACGGACGTCCGCCCTCCGGCAGAATCCAATAGTGGTCGACAGGCGACGGGTGTGCGGGCGGCGGATAGGCCGGCGCGGTGGTGACGGGTGGTGATTTTTGGTCTTGTTGTTCTTTTACACCCGACTCGCGTGTCGGCGGGTGTCGTTGTCGGCGCGCTCGATTTAAATTCAAATCCCGTCGACGTCGTTCGCGCCCGACTATATAATAATAAATAATAATAATAATAATAATAATAATAACGTCCCGTCTCCGAGAGCGGCGTAAACTCTTTTCGGGGTTTTGATTTTGCGGACCTCTCCTATCACGCGTTAATATGCATATATTATGTCGACGGCGGCTATGAAGATAATGACAATAATAATATAACAGTCGTAATCATAATCATAATAATAATGGAATTACGATATCGGCGACAACGGTGGCGGTACTGCGCTGATAGCTGTTTGCCGGAGGCGTTTTATAATATTATATTATGTATAGTACGGTCGCTCCGGCTCGTGTACAATATTGTGATGGTAATATTATTATGCCGATCGCCGCCGTCGATGAATATTTATTTTGAACGATGGCGGTAGCATTTCTTTGTGGCCCGTCGACCGTGCACACCGCGACAGCGGACTGGTGCGATTATTATAATTTTATCGTATTACTGCGACGGTACGATGAGCGTACGCCTATAACGTCGTTATTATTAATATTGTAAATTTATTTTACGGGACGATAGGTTCGAACGATTTACCACCGGTTCGCAATGACGCACTGTCTTAAAACGATGATGCGATAGTATATTATAATACAGTAATATTATGGGGTGCAGCGCGTGTAATCTGTCGAAGAAATATTTTGTTGTTTTAAGGCCTCCCCTATTGATTCATGTAGATTTTTCTTCCGCGGTGATAAAAATAAAACATTTATATAATCGTACTAACAACTTTTTATTATTATATTCTAAGGGTTCTGAGCGGGGAGTTATTTCTCGATCAACGCCATCAACTGAATGGTTACAGATAGTATAATAATGTGATGTTCAATATCGAAATCTACAGCTTAAAAAAAAAAAAATCACGATTGATATGTTAACATCGTATTACGCATATTATTTTATTGTGTTTTTATTGCAGTAGTTTTTATAGAATTAAAAAAAATGTTTGAAATAATAATCTGTCGGTCTAAACAATACATTGAAATCATTGTAATATGATATAATTATGTATTCCGTACATTATATTACATTATGTCGATAACATTTTCCCCAGATGAAATTCACTAATATATATAATGAAATATCCATTTTTCCTAAGTTGAGAAATTTTTCGATTTTAGTCAATATACAAATGATGCGTTTTTTGAAAACTGTTTTTACGCTTTCGTATACACGTTAAATTTAATATTATGATTTATTTTCTGATTAAAAGTAAATAAAAATATTTTCCGAGCATTTTTAACCAATTAGTTACTTTTTATATCATTCGATTTTATACATTGTTGTTGTTTGTTGCTAATAGGAATATTATCTACCTCACCTATTCCATTCAATGGTTTTAAATACATAATGAATTACTCTTTTAATTAGAGTGAATTCAAGGAGTCATTCAAGTGCAAATTTATGAAAACGGTTTATTGTTATCGATCTGAATAAATTACTCTTTTATAAATTAATTTTTAACGATTTGAAAAGCATACAAACACACATAAGAATCTTCAAAGGCCCGATTACATTATAATGATATGCAATAGCATTAACAAGACTCACAGATACATTTTACAAACAGCGTACTCACGACTCATGATATTATACACTTTTTGATATGAGAATCGCAAATTAAACATTTTATTTATATAGCCATGAAGTCTGTTTTCATGTTTGCTATAAGTTATAAAATCTTAAGTTGAAGAGTTTCAAAATTGTATTTTCTTGATATTATTCTTACCTATATTATATCTAGGACCTATTAATTATTATGTTGAATCCATAATGTTACTTAATTTAAATTTATTCATCATTTAGTAGTTATGCAGTTTAGTGTTTTTTTGTATTTAATTAGTTTAATGAAATTACATTATATTAATCCCTGCAATAATAATATTAACTTAAACACAAGGTTATACGGTATTAATAGGCCAACAAAAAATCAATATTTTATACATGTATAAAGCTATGTATTCAAAGTATACGTAACACAAATGATTTCTTAGTGACCCAGTACTAAAACTAACATAGTATATAATTTAACATATATATTATTATATTTTATTCAGGCTAAACCTATGTTAAAATGTTTTATTGTTACTTTTCATTGTACAAGTATCTTATTTATTGGTTGATTCTTTTATCGAACAACACTCATTATTTCCTAATCTATAAATATTTTTGGAAATATTTTTCTGCGCATTTTTCTTAACGAAATAAAACAACAATTTTTTTTTTTTTTAATATATTTTTAAATATTTTTTATCGTTATAATTTATATTTAGTTTACTTTTTAGAAATACAACACGATAATATATAATATATATTTTAATTTCATATTATGTAGGAATATTTTTTGTAGTATTTCGATTTATAAAAAACGAAATTCGAACGAATAGTTTATGAGTTATAGATATTTAAAGTTTTGATGAGCGGAATGGATTTCTACGAAAAAAACTCCACAAAATGTTGGTCTACTACTTTGCTCATCAAAACTTTAAATATTTATAACTCATAAACTACTCTCCCGAATTTCGATTTTTATGTATATTGAAATACTCTGAAAATTACTTTTGCTTAAGAATATGAAATTAAAAATATATATCATATATTGTCATTTAAAAAAGTAAATAAACAAATTAATGATGACAATAAAAAGTATTTAAAAAATATTGTTTTATTTAGATTTTCAAAAAGGTTAATATATTATTTTAATAACTACTGTTTTTGATAAAAGAATCATCCCGTATATTTGTTTTTCAATTAAATTAATTAAGATATGGTTTGCAATTGTTATTGAGCCTATTAGCGGAAGTTTTCTCTTTTGTAATGAGAACATTTAATTAATATGGCTTTTGGATATTTCTCAATTGTATACCTATGTCCTATACTGTATTATATTATTGGTTTGACATAGTTGATCACATTAAAATATAATATTATTTGACAACATTCACTGTTCTAAGTTAAACTTCATACGACCTTTACGAACGATAAAACATATACCTATTATACCTATATGCACGTGACCGAGTGTTAAACCGTTGAAAGAGCACGCGATTTTAAATCGTTAACCATATCGACATAAATGTTGTAAAACTTTACAACGATTATTATTATTGTGGCGTATAATAGTCCCAACTTTATACGATTTTTTTTTTCACAAAAATTTCATTAAAACACACGGTTTGTCGAGATTGAGTTGTGTAACACGCAAATGTGAATTTACGGCTTACGCGATTATTATTATAGTTTGGTAATAACATGAATAATTTAATATGTGACATTAACGAGTACCGAATAAAATATATTCACATAAAATCAATGCATACTACCTATAATGCTATACAATAGTAGGTGTATTATATGTGATACGTAAAATTTAAAACAAGCATTTTTTTAGGATATACGACAGTACCACAAATACAATAACTTTCATATTATAACGGCTGTTCGCGATGCTCATGAAACGACTGTATTATTATTTACCTTGCGTGCCAAAGTGGTGAAAATTCTAGAAAATGATGGTTATTTATACGAAAACTAGCTATAAAAACAAGTCAAATTTTGTGACTTCATGACGTGTTATTTGGCGTGTATGTTATTGACGTGTATGTATACACCTATTTTCCTAAATTATAAATCATACTCTATTTTTGATAACTTTGTTTTTAAGAATAGTATATTATACTTAGAGATGTAGTGGCCGAATGAGGTGTCAGTGATGACAACATGGACCGTAAACATTTTGAACAGTTCTAACAACTCAAAAACTCTTTCTCTCTCACTCTGGGTTGGTGATTGTTAACTTAAACAAGTCTCCTATCTCCCAAATACAGATGGAAACGAAAAACCACTACACTCTATAACTACTTCTCTAGTAAAAAAATGTTTATATCGTTTAAAAAAAATAATAACGTTGTCAAACCAACCTACAGCTATAAATCAGAGAATGAAAATAAAAATATAATTATGTTCACCACTTTTGATCTCAAACGAGAGATAAAATCAAAAACATTTATAATGAGAATTTTAATTGAGCTCTGTACGTTTGTTAAACGCAGACGAAACCATTTAATACGGCTACACCGAAGACGTGAAGATTTTTCAATAACGTTTCGGTCGTTAAATCATAACTACGGATTTATGTTCATGACTTATATACTAATGAAAATATGCCATGATTGGAATATAAGTTAAGAAGACGATCTACTTACAGTCAAATTTGAATAAATCAAATAAATAATTAAATTATATTAAAATATAGGATATTCGCTAACAGTAGGTACTATTTATGCGTTGAACACATACGTGAAAAATTGTATCGATTTAAATTATCAAACATCTATATAATAAAACCATATGAATTACAATGAAATAACTAAAATATATTTGGTAAATATAACACACATAATGTAATATAATTACATATACGCTTATTGTATTACAATGTTTTTGTCCGATGGGTAATCAACGCGAGTTCAAGGGACCGTTGAGAAGAATAATTCCTTTTAGCCACACTCGACATCAAAATTCTGATATTAGTGTGTAGGAGGTCTACGTAAAATCAGTGGTAGCATAAATCAAAAACGTGTACGTCAAGTATGCGATGTGTGTTGGTGGGCAAAAGGAAAAAGGCAAAAAAAAGTAAAATATAACACGTACACATATTATTATTATTATTATAAACCGTGTTACACATATACAACCGTCTTGCGAAAAATAGCCTCACGTTAAACTTGCTACGCCCGACGGATTTTTCGATTTACGATCGTACGTTGAATGATCGAAAGGAGGTGTTTTTTCAACGTTCGCGGGGATGAGTGGTGGCGAGGGGAGAGGGATACACGCCGTGGCATTAGGGTCGAAAAGATTCACCTACGCTTATTTCGCTATATATAGGTATATGTGGGGGGGAGGGATACGAAAGAGGCCAACCGTTCCTGTCATTTTATTATATAAATAATATATTATATTAATTTTATTCGCACCGAGGTTTTCGACTTGAGTCTTCGTTAGGTTTTTGAACGGATTTGACGTATATATACTATTATACAGGTTCGGGCAATGACGTCTCATGCGTGATCGAAATAAGTATTTATACATATATATATATATATATAATATATAATGTAAAAATATAGTCTATACTTGAATAATGACGCCAGTTTCCGAGCACATAAACACATTTATTATATTGGTAGGCTTACTTCAAAATTCAGTGTCTATATACAGACCACGGCAGTTCTGTTGCATCGCAGCTCGTCAATTATAATTTCATATTACGAGTTAAGTTAGTAAGGACGTCCCGAAGAAATCCACTTCAAGTTTATACTATTTCAGATTCATCGGCTGGATCGTTGAACAGAATAAGTTCTGCGTGGAAATGCATTGATAATATATTATAATGAAATACGTACCCTGAACGAGTATATAAGTATAATAATATGTAAAACACAAAATCCTGATATTATTTAAAAGTTTATTTCAAACTTTAAATCAATTTTATGAAAGCCGGACTTTAAATTCCTAAATGCAAATCGACAAAATGATTAATGCTTTGCAATGTACAAACTGGGATTAATATGAAATGTATTTAAAAAAAATATCCTTGAAAGCTAGAGCAATACAATTTACAGGGATTACACCGTATTTAAAACTATACCGCTTTAGGTAATATATATATTATTTTATCTCGATTTCCAATTATTTATTTATTGACGTTTCAATAATTACTCGTTTTTAAAAACGTATAACAAGTATAACAAGTTTAAAAATATATTTGAGTTTGTAAAAGCATATGAATGGATATTTTATCAGGATTATAATAACACTAGATATACGCTTTTTAACTGTAAATAATTATAAACTGTTTTTAAAATAAGCGCTTGAATAATGAACTTCAATATAAATATTATATTATATACATTGATAATTACGTTATTTCAGTCAAAACAAAGCCTAAATACAGTTGAACCTCGATTAACCATCAGTCTCGCTACAAGAGCTTTGACGGATAATCGAAAAGACAGCTATGCGAGCAACAATCATTTTTTTTCACCCATACATTTATTTATTATTTGTAATTATTACATAATTATAACAATTAGGTACTGTTTTTTTGTACAAAAAGAAGTATTTTACCAAACTAATATTAGGTAATTCAATAATAATTTATCGTTGGTACAGTTTCAAAAATATATTGCATTTAATATTATAAATTCTGACGAATCGACCGTACTAATATTAGTCATTTAAATTCTTAATTAAAAAAACTAGGGGTGATTTTCTAAATAAAAAAAATGTTAAGCTGTTGTTAAATGTTTGATATGTATATATAATATATATATATTGTTTTATCGACCGAGTAAAGTTAAAGGTTTTTGGTAACTTGAACGGTATGCAAGTTTATGTTTGGACAACAATTTTCATTGCTACCACTTAACCTCATCTCACAACTAAAAAACCGGTCAAAAACTTAAAACTGTTTTACTCTCACATTTGCTGGGTGAAAACACAGAACGCATTTGTTATGTAAACCGTAAACGTCGAGAAACTACACTTTACCCTGCAGCCACTGCAAGGCGCGTTTACCTCTGCCACCATTACGTGCCATTACCGTTTAATGAACTTTCACTGGGTTAATGGTACACATTAGACTTCCGTAAATTTGATCTACAATTTATTCACTTTGTAAATCGCGATGTCGATGTTCTGTTGGCCTCTAGCACGTTTTGCATTAATAATAATTGCAGTCTATTCTTAGTATAGTATATATAATTTATTTATTTTTATTAAAGGCGCCTATAGTCATTATTGATAGTAATTTATATGGTCGGCTAAAACGTTTCAATCTATACATATCCTGAACAGTTCGATTGAAATGTCAAACAATTACGTTCAGTGTTCATGAATTAAAATGAATTTACGTGAAATATTGGAAATAATTAATTAGGAAAATTTTCAAATACAAGTTTAAAATGTATAAACAATAAATTATTTAAAAAAAAAAAAAATTAGATTTTTATAATTTTATGTATTCGCAAAATAATTGTATTAAATAAAAATATATAACACAAATATAAACTACTATTCAAAAAAATTAGATATGTGAATATAATTTATTGTCGAATAATTTTGTGAAAACTAAACAGAATTTTTACTAGAAATTATCCTAGTGAGTTACAGAGTTTTCTAATACAAATTCCATATACCTTATTTTATGAAATATAAATTATAAAAGCAGTATCAAAAATAATTTTATATGAGTATTAAGTATATTATCTCCACTATTTTAATTATAACTCATAAGTTATCACATATAACTTTTTATTTTTGGTTGTCTGATAATATGATAATGTGACATTTATTCGAAACAATTATACTGATAAAAATTGAGAGTTATATGATAAAATAAAATGTTCATGACAATTAGTAAAAACATATTCATGACTATTTTGCTAACATTTACATAACAAACATAATATAGATTTGTTCAAAATGAAAATTTACATTATTATAAGCACTCACAATGGGTCATAAAATAAGGTAAATTAAGCTTATAGAATTCTCAAAGGTATCGTTTGTCTGTATTACAAACGATATATAATAAGTACTTAATACACTTAAATCAGTTTTTGAATTTGCTATTTGACTAAAAATTACGAATAAATAAGTAATAATAATAATAAATTATGTATATGATATTATTTATTTTTGTTAAATGGTTAGTGAATTATATACTTTAATATTTTTTTAAAATGTTTCAAGTGTATTATTAGTTAATTTATAAAATACATACTTGCTACTTATCTATAAAATATATGAAAATTATTTATTGAAATATTATTAGATTTAAGTTGACCATCAACATATTCATACTATATATGATCGTATATATTATACATTTCATCGTATATTACAATTTACAGTATAATACAAAATCGAGTAATAATATAGGTGAGAATTACATTAAGTTTACTTTTGTCTTAAATTTGATTACATACAGAGTTTTGAGATTTCCCATGTGAAATCCCAATCGCCTCGAAAATTGTGTAAACTTTCGCGTAGACTTTTGTAATTGAAGTTTATTGGCACAGCCGTTCAACGTAGTGTGACCAAAATCATTCAATATTTCACTAGAGAAAACTGAAAACGTGTTGAAAATTCAATGAGTTTTCATAGTTGATCGCTGCAGTAGTGAACATTGGAATTCTGAGGGAGTTAGGGCGAGTAATAATTCAAAAGGTCCTTTGTTAAAGAGTCATCTCGTCAGAAGAGTCAAAACTCCGTGCTGACAAATCGGCGTCCATTAGTTAGCTGGTACAGAAGCAGCAACAGTATTATAAGGGCGGTTGTCATATTTTTTTTCTCTCGCGGCGGCGCGCACTACTCAAGAATGAAAAATCATTTGTAAACCGTGCAATTCGAACGTAAAGGAATATTAATGACACAAAGATGAAAAAAAAATAAAACTGATTGGTCGAAATAAATAATAACACGCCAGTCGTCGTGTACGTGACGGAATCCGATTTACAAAAAACGTATTGGTCAGACCGATAAGTCGCGATAGATAGTCACTATATTATATATGTATATATTATATATATATATCTATATATACATACACTCCATTTATTCTGTTTTTTTTTTTTTGTATTCAGGGTCTGTTGAATATTTGTTGGGGTTAATATTATTACGAACTAACCGGGTAGCAGTGAACTTGTGAAAGGGAAACCGATGCTTTTAGCAACAGGCAACGGTGGCAAATGTTATTTAATATATAAGAAAGAAGCGAAAAAAAATGTGTCCGATGACAAGAATTATAAGGGTATATCGCGTCATCGTATTATTATTATTATTATTATTATGTACAGCTATGATGACTAATGCGTTTATTTTGTATAGGGTAGCCAACGACGACGGACCCTTTGCAAAGGTTCGTTACGCACCAAAAAGGTCACATATAATCGTTTACCCGGAAGAGTGTCGGGAATGTAAAGGTGCACGTCTCGTATAAAAAGACGAGGAGAAAAAAAACCTCTATTATTTTTATTTTTTTTTTCGGTATCGCCCGACTTTTTGCTTTTATCGGGTCCATTTGTCGGTCCGTCGACCAAATGATAGATTACCAAGGCGTTTCTTCCATCATACCACATTCACTGGACCAGCAGATACAGCTCAAAAGACAACTCTTCCCCACCACAACTAGGCGCACTTTCGATCTAAATCCAGATGGTTTTCGGACCAAAAAGCTTTCTAGCAATATACTGTGAAAACAGATTTTCCGCGATGCGCGTACATCATATTATACACACATACACACAAACAGCGAGACTCACTTCTAATCATTTTCAGGTCCTTTTAAGAATGCTGTGCCGGTACCGTGATTAAAACCCTGGAGCTCTAAAGTAAAACGCTTTGACGTATATTCTTGATTAGTAACGAGCAACTGTTCACAAAAAGGCTGGCTGCGCCGCCGCCTTCCAAGGATATCGTCAACCGGAGTTGAAAGAAAAAAATACGGTCGGTTGTATATATAAAGGAATAGTGGGTAAAATAGAAAATGTTTCAAAAGATATCTTGGCCCGTTGGTACGTTTTACGTACATTAAACAAAAACCGTCTTTCCCTAAACGACACAAACAAACCACGAACACTACCAATCGATACACAACAGTAGATAGAAGGATATCATGTGGTTTCTAGAATTTTGTTAAATTATAGTCAGTTTTTTTTTATTACGTATTTAGAAGTCAAAGTTATGATACATAAACAATTCACAGTGTGTTCATAATCTGAACACATTATGAAGTACAAATTCGTGTATAAATATCACGAAAACGAGTGTTTTCATAAACAGGAAGTATAATTAAAGATTGAGTAAGCATATATCCGATTAAGATTCCAACAATGCGTATTAAATGAAGAATATTATGATTACAAAAAAGTTAAGTACCTATATAGTAACAAATTATAAATATTACGTTATTACCATTACTATTAACCTACATAGATAAGTACACGATTATAGTAGTATAGGGGGAAATAGTTTTAAAATGAAATTATACAAAATTCTGACGTCAACTAGATAGTTTAAAAAACATTATAACTCATACAGATCAGAGAATGAATACATACCAATAAAAATATTTCGATACGTCAAATATAGTAAAAATAATATAAATCATAAAACAGTGATAATTTTTAAAAGCTAAATTTAATCTTATAATTTATAAGATATGATTTACTCTTTTGAATATTTCCAGTTATAAAGTTTTATTTATTATAAATTATGTCAATATGTTTAATTACGAACAAAACAATTTGAACTAATTAAAGACGAACATTTTATTGGTAGTATTTTTCACACATTGAATTATTATCTGAATTTGTATAAATGTGCTATAAGTATTACACACATACTCATATATATAAACAAACTAATTGAACTTCAAATAAATCAATTTTTGATATAATTTAAAAATATTTTACATTATAGCTCAACGTATAACTCATTTTTCCGTAATGATAATTGATAAAAAAAAATATTTTAGTATACAATATGCTCTATATGAATACTAATTAAATGTACATTATGTTGTATATAATTAACGAAAAACAAAAGTTTTTATATATGTATAGTTTTTGATTTCATTATTTTACGAAATGTTTAAATTAAAATAAAATTATTTCTAAACGATATTTGTAAAAAAAAATAATTAACATATAATTCAAATGTGCAACATGAAATTTTTGTGTTTAATTTACATATCAGAAATAACAAGATGAAACTTGCATAAATTAATATTGCTTATATATTTTATTATATATTAACAATCAATAGTTTAAAATTTGAAAAGTAAAATATTACATCCGAATATTTGGGTTTAAGTGTATTTATTAATATTGTAGCATAGGTACCTAATTTCTATTTTTAAGTCATAGATTTAAAAAGATTGTTTAAGTTAATTTTAATTTATTAAAAATAGTTGTTTCTTTGGTTAACACAAGTTAGCTTTGTAAAGTATACAAAAGTGTAAAGCGTTAAGGTGCCGTGAAACTCAATGACTCTGGTACATATCACCTAACCTGAAGTAACCCTCAGCACAGCATATTATATTCGCTGTACTGAAAGCTTCCTTATAAGTGGCTACAACGGTCCTTTTCCCCTATACCTGGGGGCCATAAATCAACCACAGTCTCGCTTTTGCATCCTTCGAAAGTTGTTGTTGCTGACCAGCGCAATAGTCATAATTCTTGCAAGTGCCATTATATCCGAGGATTACTATTATATATGTAGATTAGTCGAAGACGATTTACACTACTTGTTTTATTTCATATTATTTATGGTACAATCCTTGGCAAGACTTCGAGTGTCTTCTTATATAATAGAATATATCATACGATCACTCAGAATCGCGAGCTCTTTACAGTACCGTAGACAAGATGAAAAGTATAAACGTATGGTAATATTAAAATACTAATTTTAAAGGGTTAGGTAGGTTGGGTAAACAAATAACAGAATAGGTACTCGTAAAATTAATTTAATCTTTATTTTCTCTATGGTCTAATACCTCCGATACGTTATATAAATTGGCGATACTCCAAGTGTTCTAAATATATTATTATGTACTAAGTACCCATTAGATTTATTTCATATTATCCCTCTTTAAAAATAATTTGATTATACAAAAATGTCAAATTAAATCAAAAACCTCGTAACAATTGAAAATTACGTTTTTTATGTATACTTAAAGATAACATTGAAAATTTAAATACATATTTTGTTTTGTATAATACCAAACACGCGTATTGCGTATAGTTAGTTTTTAAATATTATATATTAGTGTTTGAGAAGCGTCTTTATAAGAATTAATTCAAGTTATATTATCGTATATAATAACTGATATGTACGAGTATCTATCTATAAGATATTATTATAATACAGTTATTACTGGTTGTAGTTTTGGACGATATAACATACGTGGAAATATTTGAAAATACCTATTCCAAATAGGCTATTTGTTGTTCTATAGTTCGGATGATTTATCAAAATAATTTTTCGAATATTTAAGAAATAATGCATCACAATTTGATGTTTAAAATGACGTTCAAGCATCGACAAAGGCTTGTTATTCTCGGCATGTTAAAAAGCATTTTATCATCTTAATTTACCACCGCTTTGACGCGTACAACAGTATTAAACCACCATATCGTTTACACGTTAGAATGATAAAAAAAAAAAAAAAAGAAAAAAAGTAGCCGACCGCGATAATCGCATTCGCAAGTCGCGAGTTTACCATCGCATCGCAGTACCTATTATACAGTTCGGGACTTAGCGGCGGTAGCGGTGCACTTCCACTGCTTTCGCATCAATCACACTATACACCACGGCTGCAGGCGGCTCTCATAATAATCGGCAATGGCGCGCTCGATGTTGAGCGGGTGGTGGGTGGTAGGGGTGAGCGTATGGTAGATCGACGCGGCAGTTAGTATATGTGTGGTGGTTGGTTGAACGGAGGTGATTGTGGTGGCGAAGTCAGGGGGAGAAAACGGTCTCGTGAAATATTTCCGATAAGACTGAAACGATCAGGTGGCAGGTCGACGAGACGGCGGCGGCGGCGGAAGTGCCGCCGCGTCGCTATCCATCACGCGGCGGCGGTGCGAGCGATGCAGTTTCGTGAGGGAGCTCTAAGTATAAAACACGAGTCTCGTCTCATACACGCGCCCGCGGTAGAGGTAGTGGCGGCGGCGCTCGAACGTTGATAAAAACACTCACGCGTTGTGTTTCCGGTGTAGGGGGGGAACGGTAAGGATTCTTGGTGCGGCTGATGGGTGGTAGGTGTATAAGGATGGAAGGGCAGACGCAGGACGATAGAAGAGGTTCGGTCCCCTCCCCTTCCCACTCATCAACGTTATTTTTAAAGGAATGTGACCTTTTTTTCTACACCTCTTACTCACCACTGCCACTACCCACACCATGACACCGATGTTCATCCGCGTTCTAGAGCGGCAGTAAATGGGCCGACGCGAGAGTTGAATACAAATATCCCCATGTACCTATATACACACCTATACATTTGCAACGGCGCCCATCAAAATCGGGTCGAATCTCGGACGCACATACACAATAACGGACACGTATATATTATTATAACGTGCCGGGTGGAAAACGCTCCTGGAAAAACTTAAACTAAAAATATCACCTGTGTGGCAGGACGGGTGTTTATAGAGTTTTCGTGGTGCTACCAGTGAAAAATCGATCGGACAGCATATAATTTGTTGAGTATAATATATATATATATTTATATAGATATTTATACCTTATACGTGCGCGCCCCACTCAGCTACTCGGATCGACTGTCTTAAGAAACATAAAGAGGGAACGAGAACAAAACAAATAGAAAGAAAAAAAAACGTTGCAGTTTCTTCCACGCCCGATTTCATTACATTGTTCTTTATAGTTTTACTCCCACACCACGTTTGACACCACTTGTCCACGTGTGAAAATCAAATTCCAAAGTATTTTTATAATTATTGTCTTTTATTCGGTTGACACTAAAGTCAGATTTCATCGATTCCGTTTAGAATTTAAATACTATACTTTCAGTACCTATCGTAAAATTTGAACGATAAATGTAATACCTAGTCTACGTAATGGTTCGGTTCAGAGAACTCTCAGTCAAAATTAGGTATAATAAACTAAAATATAACATCGTAACGAATAATTCAATATTAAAGATTATTCTGTGGTGGTATTTTCGCTGAATATTTGAAAGTAAAAATAGTTTTACATTAATAGTATTATAATATTCCACTATTCAATGTTATACGTTATACATTAAAATAAACTATTAAAACTGAATCATAATTGAACATAGTTAAATATTTGTTTTAAAACGTTCATAAAACTCTTTGAATATTATTTAACTATAGGTATATTGATTATATTAAAGTAATTTATCAATTTGAACCCGATTGCTATACTTTAATAGGATTTGACAAAAAGTTATTATCCCATATGAATATTAATTGTTATTATCTGAAGCAGAAGTTTAAAACCTTAAAATTATAACATTTTTAAACAATAAATTAATAAAGATTTTTTGTAATTGTCGTTTTACCGTTGAACAAACAAAAGTTTTAATTATTTGAAAAATACAAGTCGAATCAGTTTGTGCTATATTACATTTTAATGTTAGTTACTGATTATTTTATCAGTTATCAGATGTCTTAAGATAATATAAGGTTTGTTTAGTTTATTTTATACAAAAAAGTTTATTAATTTAAAAAAATAATAAGTGTCATTTATAAACCTAGCTTCTAACTTATTGAATTTTAAGTACCTGTTACGAATATTTAAATACTACAAAAATTTCAGTATAACTTAATACAAATTAGCACACTTCAACATTTCAAATGATTTTACAATATTTTTTGTTTATGTGAATCGTTTTGACTTTATATATAGGTAGTTAAGCATACTTCATATATTATGTTTATAATAGAAATGTAATATTATTTTCGTTTTAAGCCTAATCACATTCAATAACTGATTGTGTATTAATTATTATGGAGGTGAACACTGCATTCCCATTACACAAATCGGAGTACTAAAATACTATAGTTTACTGTAAAATCACGTAAACGCACAACTATTATATAGTGCAAATAATTGTACGTAATGGCGTTGCGACTATATACATTATAATAATATACTTCATCAGATAAAGCACTACGTCAGCACGACCAATTATACAGGTATATCGTCGACCAACTCTACCGTATATTGAATAATATTATGATTTCTATTAGTCGATATTCTCAGATTCAACGATGTGGTTGCGTTTCAAAAATAAAGCCAAATCTAATTCGAAAACAAAACAGACGGGACGAAAGCCAATATTTTACTCCCCCCATTCCCCTCGAACTCACCCGCTCGGTATACCGCACATAACCGCAAATAACCACGGCTGGGTGTACCTCATGTATCGGCGGAGAGGTCGCGACGACGTCCAAACAAAAAGCGCCGACGGCCTCGATGAGTCGTCTCCGACGGGTGCGGTATATGGGAAATACACGCCGTAAAGGTCGTGGAGAGGATTCGGCGCTGTCGCCTCAAGGTCTGTCGGCGGCACTATATAAATAAACGTATTATTGCCTACGGGAGGAGGTGGCAATGGCTGTATAGTTGTATTCGTTCCCACTCTCTTTCGCTCCTTTCGAGCTTTGTGTGGCATGTGTCCGTGTGCAAACTAATGGACTACACGAACATCGTACGAGAGTGTGCGGCGTAATAACAACATACCGCCCGAAGAGTGAAGTGGCCGGTCGGTTAAGTTGATTATTACCGGGCTCGGACGGACAGATTTAATTGGTATACCGTGTCCGGCGGGCACGGCAAAGGCGACCGTGCATGTGAGAAGCCTTTATCGGATTAATATAATACTCGCAGCACCCATATACACACCACATGCACGCACACGCACGCAAACGTACACGCAATAATATAATAATTCCCCTTCTCACCACAACTGGCGACAACGACTGGCAAATACAGTGGTCGTGTCCGAGAGCTTGTTTTGCCGCCGACAGGGATTAACGTTGGCGGTGGAGGAGGACGAGTGTAGGTATATGAACGCGCGAACGGGGACTGTATTACGCTGCTGCAGGTCTCCGTTCGTTTTTGGAATTATATGTAAAACGACTACTGCTTTTGTTGTTTCTGTTTTTCGATTTGTTCAAGATTATCTACGCGTCGGAACGACGTATGGATTTTTTAATTTAAATTAGTTTCCTTCACTGTTTTCGATTTGTTGCACGTCATTATATTTTGACGTGCGATATTATAATATTATATGAAGTCAAAAATATTTTTAAATTGCATTAACCTACGTAATATTTTATTAAGCTCATCATAAATAATTATTGTATTGTTAATATTATATTTATTTGAGTTATAGAAATGACTTATAAGTAGGTATTAATTATTCAAAAGGGTTTTATATTTTTGATTAATATAAAATATTTAAGCTTTGTTGGGAAATTGTGTGGGTAAAGTGGGTAAAGCCTTTATCTTGTCTTGAAGGATTAATATGTATTTTTCATTAACACCGCTGCCGAGGACGAATCGCTTGAAACCAAGCGTCCTATTACAATACTGCATTTGTGGACAAACATCCGGTCGTCCGGTCATGTGGAGTCCATATTATGATAACACACACGGCTCGACGCGTCAGAAATGTCTACCTTTCCCGGAAGAGGAAAACCCGCATCAAAGGCCGTCATCGCGACGTGTGCAAACTAATTCAAAACTCATCAACCTTGACACCGAACACATATAGGCGCAGAGATCTGCACCTGGATGGGGTGATATGGTTGTTGAGTGGTTCAAACCTCTTCTACCGATAACTAGATGATTAGTCACGCTCACCGATTTCGAGTGTCCAACCACATATTATAACAATAATAGTAATAATATGACGTGTACGATATTGTTTTTACTCTTCCCCCGGCCATCGCTATTATAGCTATTCTACCGTTGCACACTAGGAACATAATAATATTATTAACGCAGAAAACCGTTAATAATAGAATGGAGGTCATATCAAAACACTTAAACAAGTGCTCGAGTTCGAAACTATAATATAACTACTACAACTATAAATTTTGATTCTTGAATAATAATATTAATGATTATTATTATATTTTATCTTAAGTACATATCTGATATACGATATATTATGTATATAGTGTATGCCTATGTTTTTTTAGATACTTTAAATTTTCAATATTTTCTTTTAAGATAAACCATTCATTTAGTAAACAGTGAAAATGCAATGTATACGTGGAAATAATTCAATAATCTAAAATTATATCATCTTTTTTATAAATTAATAAATATGGCTTTATAAATATAAATTACATAAGCCATATTACAATATCAAAATACAATACTACTTAATAAATTATGATTATTTTTGTTTCCTATTTTATTCTTAGGTAGGTACTCTATAAATTCCATTTTTCATTCAGTCGAACATTATAATATGATAATATTTATTCACAGAAATATATTGATATATTATTTATATATTTTTTTTATTCTCAATGTACTATAAATTCAATAGCGTTTCGCCGTTAAAATAATAAATATATATATATATTTGCTTCGACTTTCCAGATATTTAAACTCTCAAGGGGATGGTATCTAACGGGTAAAAGTTTATAGAAGTATTTCGGTCTGATTTTTCTATTTGGGTCGTTTATCCTGTATCTATTCTATTTTGTACCGTAAAGAACTCGACGATGTAAACCAATTCGGAGGGAGAGAGTACTAAGTTTCAACGTACACATGGAATCGAAATTCGACACGTTTTTCTACTTTCGCGAAGTGGACAAGGGTGAATAGTTGATATTTTCGAGAGAGTATACGCTCTCTGATTTATATATATATTTTTTACGTATATATAAAATACGATTAACACGCGATAGAAGGAGATATATAGGTGATGAGTGATGTAACAGATTAAAAAAAAAAACACTTTTGATTTAGTGAAAACCATATACAGTTAAATTGGTTTATCATATAAACTTATCTTCAACACCAATTGTTTGTTGAATACCTATTTCCATACAAAATATTATAATTTTCATCTTTACCTACCTAAATACTATGACATTATAGTACTACAGTGAGTTATATTAAATGTGTATAATAATGAATAATGATAAATAATGAAGTTATTATTAAAGCCAAACAATTAATCGTCGATGTTTGTACGGACGATAATTCGTAATTTGTATATCCCGGATACGTATTGTTCGGCATTACTTTTAGAGTTACGAGCATTAACTACATCTTATTGATAGACACCTAAATGGCTTACTATAATACCGCGTATCACAAAGTGCCAATAATATGTTTGGACATCATTAAAGTATAGCAATTGAGGAGTAATAATGGTATCTCCGATAAACGCGAATATCCAGAAAATTATTTTTTTTTTTGCAAATGATCGTTGAGCGACAAGATTGCGAGAATCAGATATTGGATTTAGGTCAGATAATTCAACTGCTAATGGTCCCCTAAGCAATTACTTGGCTGAACTAACGGGCTCACCACAAGTCTTTGGACCGTGACGATGAACCGAGTTATGTGTGTGGGCCATGGGTGCATGGTGTGAGGGACGAAAAAAAGGAAAAAAAAGGTGAAGGGATTTTGTTTCTGTGAAAACGACCTTTAATTACGAAGCCAACCCGTAACCCGGAACAGTTGCAATTAGTCACTTTTAACCTGCTGGGCTCGACGTTATACAAGTATACAACCGAGAAATTCGTTGAACCTGAACGAGAAATTTGACCGAGTTCACTAAAGAATGATTTTAGAAAAATCATAAACACTGTTTTATAAAACAAAGTTTTCATTTATAAGAAGTTACATTTTAACTTGTATATATTTTATGTATTTTTAACAGATGGTGTTATTTTGTTTTAATAACATACATATTTTACGAGAATTTAATAACGATCAAAGATATTGAAGAGATTATACTTCAACAAAATGAAATGAAATTTATAATTTTATTTTAAAACTAATTTTAACAAAGGTAATATTTAAAACTATTTCTTTAATTTTTCTTTTACAATAATATTATGTAAAATGTATTTATATTTCCAAACGTAAAACCTTTGAAATCGACTTATAGTTTTTGCAAATATTTAGTACCTATGTAATTAATTTGAATTTGTTCACACTACATAAAATTTGTTTGAAAATGGTTAGATAAGGTTTTTCCCGGTTAAACCGATATAAAATAAATTATACCTAAGGAAATGACAAGTAATTATGTTTGTGAACATTTTTTTGAAAAGAGTTGGTTATTTAACGTAATTTAAATTTGTATTATCTACAATCTTCATAAAATATGTACTAACTACTAACATACATAATAAGATATCCCCAAGTTACTCTAGAGATATCTATAGAGTTCAAGAGAATTATTAAACAAAACATCATAATACATGCTGAAAATTTAAATTTAAAAATATTCAAGTTAACTTAAGTAGGTTAAATAAGCTCATTAAATTGTGAACTAGAGAGTACATAATATGAGAATTACCTATATCTAATAGGAATCCCTTAAAACTATTTAAATTTAATATATGTGTTAACATTCATTACTAAATTATACTTTGGTGTAAATAAACATTTCATGAATTATTATTCGCATAACTTTAAGTTTTAACAGTTACATATACACCTAATCTACGTAGTTTGATGATTTTAATTAAAACATAACACATCGTTTACAAAAAAATTTGAATCGTGTAAAAATCTTATAGTTAGTATGAGTAATAGGATGTTGACCTAGTTGTAAACGGTTTAAAGAATCGAATTTCTATGTTTGACTTAGGATCCACAAAATCCAATTGAGATGTCTGATACATTTAAAATGTATATGGTATATCTACTATCAATTTTATTTGTATTTACTTTTTTTTACAGAGAATACACAAATACAAAAACGAATACACTAAGAATGATCTATGTCTTTGTAAACACGATTACATTATTGAATCATTCAGAACCACATACGTAAAATGTAAACTTCAGTTAGGTACACAAACACATTACAGAAGATAGAAATAGTTTTATGAATAACATACTAAGTATAAAACTACCAGCGAATAACTAAATAATAAGCGATTAATGTAATTTCAATTTTTAATATTCTTACATTTAATGTTAATAGTATAGGCACAGTAGAGTAAGAAATGATCTTAAATAGATATTTTAAGCTCTATATCATGAAATTCTACAACTGGATAACCTTTTTTTTAATTTAGCCAATTTATTTACAAATTTTAAATAAAAATATTTATAAGTATCAGTATTAAAAAAAAAAAATAACTAAATCTTTACAATACACTTAGTGTGTATTTTATAATAATATATTAATATGTAATACTAAGATCCAATTAGAAAGTTTAAAAGAAGGTTTCACTTCTGTATTCATAACGTGTATATTAACTTATTTGATGTTTTGCTTGATTATTTTGGTATAAAATATAAATTAATCCGGTATTAATATTTCCCATTACGTTTAACGCTGTTATATCAATGCACGACATGCATTGTTTTATATAGAATTTAATATCGTCAAATAATAAAACAATTACAAAGTTAAAATTATAATAAGATATATATGCTATTTGTGAAATACAGCAATTATATTTTATAGAGTATTGTTGTACTTTATACATTGATATAATATAGCATATGTTAGAATATGAAATATTTACTATAGGTATTCAATTAAAAATTTAAATATATTAAATAATTGTTATAAAATAGTTTTTATGGTAATTTCCATTACAGTAATTAATTTGAATAAATAGTAAAACAACTCATTTAATAGGTTTAAGCTGTAAAAGTAAATATTTAATAAAAGTAAAATGCAATTTAAAAAAAGAACAATGTACATAATATTAACATTTCATTTATAATTAATTTTTATAAAGAATAAATATTTTAGTTAAATGCTGTTTTATTACTATTTTGAATCATACTCAAATCATTGAGTTGACGATGAGAGTAAACTTTAATATTACTATCAAATCTAAGTAGACTGGTTTGGTTGGAACTAAAAATATAACGTATTAGATTTAAGAAAAATATAACAATGAAAACGTAGATAGAATTGTATTAATTACTATATATTATTTTATTTTTAAAATTTTGTTAATAAATAAAAGGTCATGGACTAATTTCATCAGTTGGCATTGATGCAAAGTGTATTATAAAATATATAAAAAAAATTTTTTATAATAATATTATAAAACAATATATAGGTAACTATTTTTTTTAAATTTACTATGATTATCATGTACGTAACATGCGGATTTATTTATTTGTAGTTTTACTCAAAAAGTATACATTTATTTATATTTTATTCCCGAAATTCCAACAGCGAGCATTATATTGGAAATTACGTGTATTGAAATTATCCTAGTAAAAGTAAGGAAATATTCCATTTAATTTGTTTCTTTAATTTGTAAGTTACTTAAAAATATATGTGCTATGATAATATCCAATGCTTGTATAATATGACGTATAAATGTTGGTTTTAAATTGTATTCCTAGTTTGTGAATAGTATTTATAATACATATCAAATTATTTAGAAACAATATACAATTATGATTTTATATTTAACTATTTTTAATGCTATTGAAATATTTGGTAAAAAAAAAAAAAATAATATACAAATACTTAAGCAAATGAGCATTTCATGAACTAAAAAAAAAAATGCAATTGAAAATAAAAAATACAGAATAATATTTATGTCGTAAACACTGTGTTTTATTCACACTCACCAAAAAACTGACATATACGAAAGTTAAAATCATTAAAAAAAGGTAAACATAGTTTTAGTTTTTATTTTAAAATTTAAAAATGAAAATACATTTTTTGTAGCTTCCTATATTGAAAATACAAAAACTCGGACGCTTTTAAACTTTCAAAACATTCCTGAATCCCGAGAATTGAAACTTGAATTCTTCGATATTGTTTTACAAAAATAAATCTTTTGCATAATATAACATTGTTTTATCAACAAATTTAATTAAACTAAATAATCGATTAGGTAGCTTAAGTATATAGATTAATATACGTGTTAATAATTATATTAGGTAAACTATAAAAGTTTGTAACTATTGATATAAATAATAAGACTTATACTGGTAATATTATTGTTAGAATTTAGATATTATATTTTAGTTGTTTGTGAGATACTTATGGAAAGAATTATTAAATTATATATTATTAAGAAAATATTTTAGTAAAGCCTATTAAATGTTCTTGATGAGGTACTTTATACTTGCATGTGTTGTTTTCTACCATCGCCATACAATATTTGTGTTCGGCAGATCTAATTTTGTGTAATAAACTATAATAATTATAAACATAAAGACAAAAAAATTGTCTGTACTTTCTTATGAATTTTTGCAATATTTAAATTTTTAATTAAATTATGAATTCAATATATTAGTTAAAAGAAATACAATTCGTAAAAAAACACAAAAAACGCAGATAATCTTTTTAGCTTTTTTTTATATAGTTATTATTCAATTTACTCTATTATTAAAGCTTCCTCTGATAGTTTGAATCGCTAAACATATTGCTATATCCTATGCTTATAAGATGGAGACAACGCAATATGTTGTTTTGATAAAAACAAAGTAACAGCTCTAGTTAAATAATAAATATATTACCTTAATTGATAATATATATATATATATATACTTTATTACAACTCAGCAGATTTGGGAGTAATCAGATTTCCCGTCATTCAGTATTGGTATAAATGATTTCGTTAGTCGTAAGGTTGTTTCAACCAAGAGATTAAAAAAAAAGTCTTGGTATAAATAACTAACGTAACTGAATAATCTATTTATGTATTTGTTAGGTCAGCAAATTTTAACTAAAATATTTCATTCTATCACGAAATCATGGTTTTCTAAATTGACATTTTGAGTATTGTAAAAAATGTATTATGTTTAGCTTACCACTGCAAATCGTTAACAAAAAATTATATTATGACTAATAAATTCAGTTGTTTATCTTTTATTATGAATATTCAACAATTTATATTTTTTAAGTATTGTTTTAGCCTTTTATGTAATGTTTTAGTTTTCTAATCTTATTTCTGTATTCTTAATAAGTTCTATAAAGTAACATTTTTTATGAGTTACCTTTTTAATATTCGTCTTTATAAATATAAAAATTATACTCGTTCCATGCCCAAGTCGTACTTAATTAGTATTATTATTTTGAATTATTTAACATATAATAATACATATTTTATACGTTTAATGTGTTTTCGAGATTTATAATGAATTTTATACTGCTTTCATAGAGATTTGAGGTTTTTAATGCATTTTATCTAATTTTTATTTTTGTACAAAAGTCAAAGTGTCTATGATATTTATTATAACTTTTCCGCGTGCGCTTTAAAGGGATCTTTACGTTTATACATATAGATAGACGCGCGACCTTTCTAGCGCGGAAAATACAGCTATAAAGGAGAACTTAACGTCGATGTTTTCTAAAGTTTGAGACCCTACAAGTACGGACTGTAAATGGAGACAGTTCAATTAATTTGTTTGCGTTAACCTCGCGGTCGTCGGTTGGCTCAAAAACAAAGTATGTATATAATAGGTATACGAGTGCGCATAGGTACCGAGTGTGGTTTAACCGTGTTTTCGGTTCGCAGGATCGCGAACGACGACGGCTAAAACAACTTCGATAGAATGTGCCCGGACCACGAGCTCTCCTTCTTACGGACGGATTTCATTGTCAAAGGCTGACGACGACGTTCCCCGGGTTTTCGTTGCCAGCGTTTTCGTTTGGTCTTTATCACCGTGCGACTATATGCATCTATTCTCCGCCTCAAAGGTTCCGTACACGAACACGCGGGCACTCCACTCAATCGTATACACACTCTGTTGCAGTGGAACTATACAATATAATATAAACTGTATACATAGGATAATATTGTTCACATGTAAATACGCACACACACATACACACACACACCCACACACACACACCCACCGGTCCGCCACAACCACGGAATTCCGTTAAAACTATGCGAACCATTCTACGGCGGTCTTTTCGATGTCTGGCGCTGCGGTCGCGGACCGTACGGGTCTCTCCAGGAATCCGGTATATGGTCATTAATAGGTCCTTTCCCTCCCCCAAGCACGCAGCTTTTTGGTAACTCTGGTATCTCCTTTGTTTCCGGTCGCAATGTGAAAAATCGGAAACGTTCTTGAATTCCGATCGACCGAGCGTATACGGTCGGTGTATTGTCGAACTCACGTAACAATATACCTACAAATACATCCGCAACTATTACAGTTATAATATTATAACCGCGATAATAATATTATTGTTATATAATATTATTATTATTATCGAAATCCTCGAACAAAGTCTTTCCTGTTGAACTGCACCCCTTTAAAACTAATAATATTATTAATCGATTTCGACCATCTTTCGCATCGTCGCGAAGTATAAGATTCACGTGTATTGACATTATATTAAATAAATATTGACCGAAGACGGAACACATTTTGTATGTTATATTATATCATCGTTACGTCTAACGGGATTTCAAGTCACTATGCCGTATAATTAACTGTAGGTATATTGAAACGGCACCTATATATTCTGAGAATAACATCACTAATGGAGGATGATAAAAAGTATAAAACTAACATTTGAAGTAAAATATCAAATTTATTAGCACTGAAAAAGTAATAAAACATTCTTCAGAAAATTACGTGTTTATTTTGAGTCAAACATAATTTAAAATACAAATTTTAGGGGTAAGCGTCCCTTGAGTATTGGACAAATAATCTTATGGATTTAAATATTTACCATACTTGTGATCAGAGTTTTAGCTGATATATAAATATATAAATATATATAGACAAATAATTCATGTTTTCGATTATATTTGACATTGGCTTTTGAATACATTAATAAATTGCGTAGTAGAATTTACTATTTCAAACATAAATTAAGTTTAATTATATGGAATACTGAAAATAAATGTATCCTTATAAAACCTCCCATTAAATTAAATATCTTATTTCTTTAAAAAAAAATATTTAAATCTGTATGCAGATTTTTCGGGATAATTTACAATAATTGTTTAATAATAATTTGTAAGATGTAACAAAAGATTTTGCTACTTAGATTTATTGTGTTTTACAAATATCATCAAAAGACCATCATTTTAATATTGTTATTACTATTAATCTAATACTTTATGTCGTTAACTCTGACCCTTCTAGGGTGGGCACAAGTTCACAAAACAATCTCAATTTAGATAAATCCGAATGAGCATTTTAAAACAGGGTAGATTATTTATCTCTCAGTCGTTTGACACTGAAAACGGTGAAGGGTGTGTATTCGTGTCTGAGGTGATAAAAGAAAGCAATAGAAAAAAAGAAAAAAAGGCATCGCGACAAGAGAGGCGTACATTTCGTTGAAGCAATAATTGAAAAAAAGAGCGAAAAAAAATTGTTTCTCTCTTCAACGTGGTGTATAGAGCACAATAAATAATCCCCCTGCTCCCATGTCGGCGCGAACAAGTGATTACGGGTAGCGTGCCTGTTGGACGTTACAGTCAACAATCGATACTTAACCTAACACAAGAAGACAATATACACGGTGGCACTTCATTTACACTGTACGGAATTCAGCTAAAAGCTAAATTAACTCGTATATAGTGTTAAACCTACTTATTTTAAAATTCCACAATGTTTTAATGTCATAATAATAATTAATAATTATTAACATTTTGTTTCATGTCATACACCTACTGCAGCCACAGTACGAAAAATTGGCCACACGTGTATTTCTATCATAATAAACGTCACTATAACGTACTGTGTATACTTTTACCTACTCGGCTATGATAATTTATGTTGTAATTTTAATTAGAAACTTTTGTACAACAACAAAACGTCCCAAAGGTTTCCATCAGTAAGTCATCAAAGTTTCTAAAATCACTCTGGGGTGTGTTAAATTTTCATTTATAAAATAATGAATATAACTCTAGGTTCTGCTAGGACGAGATATAAATCTCCAAGAACTTCTGTGTTAATATTTTAACTATATACCTACTGCCCATCTATTTATCTTTAATTTAAAGTTAATTACGTCTAACGAATCTCACACATGATGATTGTGAATTTTATTTTAAAAAACCATATACAAGATAAACATTTGAAAAATAATGATTTCTTAGATATCTTTAATACCTTTTAATAAATAAATTTATTATTTTTGAATCAGAATCTAATGCTTGTAGTAATGCTGCGAAATGGTAGTTTACATATTATTATAACCATAACCCAGCGAAATAATCGAGTAAATACCTAATATAGGAATTCAATAGTATGATGTTATATAATAATAGTTAGCTATAAACTTTCTGCCAAATGTATTTGTGACTTTAGTCGTGGTAAACTTACACAATGATATCAAAATTAAAATCATAATACGCCATCACAAGCGCTTATAGAACTACTTGAGCATTCCGAAATAGTTATGTTTCTGTTTAGTTAAATCTAATGATTAATTAACCGAAATCATCGAATTACTTATGTAAATTCGTTACTACTACAATAACTACCATATAGCTGCCACACAGTCATAGTTTTCAAACAATTTCTCCTGTAGTATCTACGGAATTTAAAGCGTTCATACGTATATTTTCAAAACAAAATTCGTAAGTCATACTGTTCATACATTCAAAAATTGAATTAATACAAGAACGTAACACGTCCATCAATCGCATTGCATTTTACTGGATGGATCGAGGATGTAGAATAGTAAACAGCCGGTTGTCAATTGGATATACAAACAAAGAGTTTAACAACAAAAAAATTATTAACAGTCTACATAGGTCAATATTTCGTGAAGGTGGATCATTCGTAGTGTGTATAAACAATAAATCGAAAATGACAAGGGAGTATGTGGGACTCCTTCACGAAAAGTCATGGTGATCAAACAATTCTTCTCAGATATTTTTCTGAGACACTTGAAGTTTATCTTCTTAACACAAAATACATACAAAATAATGGTATTTTATTTACGAGAATTCAAGTTTAAATCCAAAAACTAAGGAGTTTGCATAATAAACTACTGTTATATTTCTTTATATGTACATATGGAAAATATGGAATACATTCAAGTATAATTTAACACATTAGGAAAAATTTAAATTCAAAAACCCAATTTTCAATTCGTTTAACATTGTTTCTGGAAAACTCGTTCGAAGTAAATAATATAATAAAACAAAAATATTATACTGAGATGGTTGATAAACAGCTTCTGCGAGAGTATAATATTATGGATATTATTTATCTCAGTAAAAATAATTTCATATAATAATTTACGATGCATCAACAGAGATGGTTACGTGCGTACACTGAAGTGATTTGTTTTTTTTTTTTTGGAATAAATACTCTTACTAAAGAAAATCATGATGTATAGATACACTCACACACACATATACGCACATACATATATATATTATAATACTGCATTTTTTTTTCATCTTGTTTTTCGATAGCATATCTTTTTAATGCAAAGTGATTATTCTTTTTTTTTCCAAGAATAATAAAGAACATAGTAATATTTCAAACAATTTTTTCGGATAAACTTAGTTTAAAATAAAAAATAAGGTCAAGTTAAGACCGATTTGAAAAAATACATTGAAAAAACTCAAATCACTAAAACAATCAATAATTTATTCGGAAAAATTATAATTTTTAATAGGTAATAATTGAATGTATTATTGTTATACACAATGGTTAAATGCATAAACACAAACGATGAAATATATTTATATCACATATGATATGTATGTACTATGCAGGTCTACACGTTTAGATCACGGTTTGTAGGCAGTTCTATATTCTGATTTGAAACAATGTTATGACGTATAATATTTCACTCACTGAAACATCGATCCATTATTTGAAATCGATTTTTGGTAAAAGAAACTCAATGAGCTATACGTCTAAAACACCTGATTTGTTGCGGCGTAAATCAGTATCTACTGCCACGGTTCCCAGAATTTTTTGGTTTACACAACCCCCAAACAAAATACAAAATAAAATAATTGTGCCTTACTCAAATAAAGTCTGCTATTAAAAACTAAAAAAGTCTAAAATTTTATAAATATTTCATGAGAATTTCTATAAATGGTTTATAATAACCAAATTATTTTTAAATTTATATCACGACAAGAAAAATTTAAAATTTGTTAAACATTTCCAGTGATAACGGTTTTTTTTTTTATTAAAAAAAAAAAAAAAAATCAATAAATAAATAATAAAATCAGATTAATCAAAAACTTATGTAGCACAGTATTTCCATTTGTATGTAATTTATTTTTAGTTTTTTATGGTTATTGAGATAAATAACTACAAAAAATTCTTTACTTTTTACTTTCAAAATTATCAACTAGATCTAATTAGCTAAAAGAAACTACTTACAATGTTGACAATTTAAGTATTACTGCTCCAAATCCAATAAAGGATAAAAAAAAACATTCATAATTGTAAAATCAATACATATAAATATTTTTTTTTTTTTCAGAATCTTAAAAAAGCTATTTTAAAGTTTAAAAAGGTTTGGCAAGTGAGTACAGCATTGCTGTACAGTAGGTGTCGAGTTACTCACTGTAATGAACGTGTTAAATAATTTGAATTCAATGACACATCAATGTATGGGAAAAAGAATTCTAAACGGGGACGATCGATGCGTTGATATAAGCCTATATTACAAGTATATTTCATAATACGTATGTTTTGATATTGTTATTATAAAAGTAATAATAAATTTTACAATTAATATTACGTAAAATGGTTAGCTTTATTTTTAATTGTTTGTTTTTTTTTTCAAATATTGAGTGGCTAACCATTCCATTTATTAAAATTTTAATATTTAACTGTTATTAAAATATACATATATAAGCCATATTATTATATTATTGTCATAAACTTTTGAATTAATACTGCTTTACTATAAATAACTATTATCTATAAATTAATCTATATATTTTGAAAATATCATTTTATATAGTAAAATTCATACTATGCGCACAAGTTTTAAGTCTCTACAATTAATGTTTTTGAATTATATACATAAAAAAAAAATCAACATCATTATTCATCGTTCAAATATATATTTCGTCCAAATTTAAATATCAAATGTTTAAATAAAATAATTGTTTTTGTATATATTTAGTTTCAGTATGATTTTTTGGAAGCGAATTCCGAGTACTGGTTAAAAATACCAGATATTTTTTATACTTGAAACCTCTCCCACAAACTATCAACTAGATTCAATTTTTTATTAGAAACTACCTTCAAAGTAAAATATCAAAAAATTGTATTGCAGCAATATATGATGAAAAACAAAAATGAAATAAAAAAAAAACCCTATATTATTGTAAAATCAAATTACTCTGCTCAGAATCAGATAAATAATTGTTAATATGGAAAAAAAAATAATTTTATCAGAAGGAAAAATACAATTATGATAATAATTAAAGACGCTTTGACGTATAATTTTTTTTAAAAATTATAACCGGGTATGAAAAATCCTTAGAACTATAAGATAATAAGTTTTATGTCATTTTTTTATACTAGTGAACTACCCCATTCTTAATTAGTAAATGCTACGACATCTGCACTCGGCTTCCCACTCAAATTTTGCGGTTCAATAAATTGGAAAAATTAAAAACTAAAAGTTTTAGTTGAGTTTTTTATTTTGAAAATCTTTAGTGGGGAAATTTACTTTTGAGCGTTTTTATGATGCCAGAGAAAGCGTTAGCATGATGGTTGTGCGGAGCTACTATCAGTAAGTTGACACAATGTTCGAGGGTGACAGAAAACTATTAAGATAAAGCACTTTGGCGTCCATTCTCTTCTCGTCCATCCACTCACAGATATTTTTTCGGGTCATGTGTCACAGGGCCCTTTAGAGTCGAGTGGTTAATTCAATTACCCACGTGGTGAATTATTGAGTTCACCAATAAACCCAATATGTATTTTTTATTTAAGATAATAATAATAATTGAAATAATAATAATAGTAGAAAAAATACGGTAACGAGCAGCGTACACCATAAACCGTTTTTAACGTTAAATTTGTGAAAAACCATTTACAAAACTGCACTGAATACCCTAACCAATACTAATACTGCTATTGCGTTATGCTTCTACCGCCGCCACCCTAACCATCACCAACAACACCACTGCTTCTACAGCAGTGTTTTTCATCCCTCACATTCCGAGTCGCTTTTGAACGTCCAGCTGCTACTGAAGGGATTTTCTCTCAGCCTTTTTTTCCACCCATCTACTACTGCTGTGCCCCGAAGGAAGGAAAATGCGTGAAAAAATACTCGCGAGCCAAATAAAGCGAGTGCATAATGTATACATTTTTTCCATCATATATTTCATTATGTCCCATACGCATAATAAAAGTAAAGGGCCCTTGGTTTTTTTAAACATACTTTGTAAATAAAGCCCCACCACCTCCTTTGTGTCCATTTACACATGTCCTCCCGCTCTTACTCTTTCCCAGACTTAAAAACAATATAATATACACACACGCCCGCGTGCGTTTCGTATAATCCGAAATCCTCTTATGTGATCAGATTAACGGACACTTGTATATTTCGTGGCCTTTATAACAAAGTCAGTTAAATTATTCAAAGACCGCCCGGTGATAATATAAAACGCAGCGAAACACAACACACTGTTCCTGCTGCACATACGTACATATACGTTCGTGCACGCACGCACGTATAATCAGAAACAAACTCGTGTTTGTGGAAATCCATTATGTGTGACTATAATATACATGTGTGTCCGTTCGGAACACGATCCTTCGAAGAACCCTAATTTTAATCCTGACAAAGAGTTATAAGCTTATTATTATTCGAAATGTTTGTCCTCCCAGACAATTATCCTATATAGTATTTTGCATTGTCGTGGGGTGTTTTAAATAATTAACAAACCGAATTATTGAAAATACCACTGCTTAAACAATCTTCTTATTTTTTTATCGTTATACCGATCGTTATTACGAATTCCGAATCACATCAGATCAACATTGTTATTGTTTAAGTAAAAAATATCTAATCAAGCACAACCGTTACATCGGCAACATAAGTATAATACCAATACGCCTTCAATTTTCATCATCTGTTTCATTCACTTAAATTTGTGACAAACGTGAATAATTCAATAATATATTATGATTTTGTTTTAATGACAATCGCTTAAAACCCTGAACAATGTATTTTTCGTTATACTTTGATTTTAAAAAAATACGATTTGGGGAGAAACGTATGCAATATGAAATAACTAGTTTTTAACACTGTATAATTATATAACAGATGAATTATTTTTAAAGTAATGAAACTTGTATTGTATTAGTTCTTTTATAATTTATTGTAAATAGCATACATTTACATTGAACAATATGCATATATATTCATAAAAGCAGTATTGAAAAAATATTGTTATTATGAAATTATATTTCATATATTTTACTACATATTTTACTAGGACATCACAATATTAGAGTTTTAGTTTTTAAACTAAAAAAGCAAATTAATTATTGTGTTATGATTTTTAAATTTTAAAAATAATAATTTAATTTATAATACACGGACCATCTTAACTACACATACGCTGTAGTTAAGGGCTACAATAATTCATCTTAAATTTTTTAAATACCATATTATAAAGTTAAAGTTATTTTATTACGGTGAGTTATTAAATCGTTTTTTACTGTGTTGCATGTGATTTGATTTGTTCGTATTAAACCACAATACTCCAACGAACCTATCGTATAAATACTGTTCGGTTTAAAGACAAAACGAAACACGTCATACCGTCCAAGATCACGTTGTAATTCTAAAAAAGTCGGTGTACGTATAATATAACATAAAATGTATACACGCCGAGTGACTACCAAAAAACATAACGGTTGAAAAAACGTATACAGGACGTTATACGATATTTTGCGCCAAAGTGGCTGCAACGGTGCACTTTGAATTTAATGGTTACGGGAGCAAAACGGCTTTATTATTCCAGGAAGGGGAGACGGAGAGTTCGCTAAAATTTCCCCACCTACCGACCAACCTCAAAATCGGATTTCCGGAGCTGTAGGCCAGGGGTAAAGTGTGCGGACAACGATCGTCCGCGGGCGCGTTTGGACGTGAAAAATCCACCCTCTCTCCATACGCTCACCAACCCACCGATACCGCACACTTGCACGGGAAAAGTTTTTATTGTTTCGTTATTAACCTATACGGAGAGGTGAGCGAGATGGATAGAAAAAGAGAGAGCGAGTGAGCTAAGGGGTGGCCAACAGCCGGCGACGACGACGACGACGACGGCAGCGGCGACGGTCGTGGCAAATAAAGCGAACGGGGAACGATGACGATCTCTCGCCAGATGGACTCGGATCGTTTCTCTCTCACGACGTTATATATACCGTACTGCGGCTATGACGGTGAGGTGTACCGATATAATATATTGTTATATACGACTTACTTATGTGGATGCCGAGCGTCAGTTGGCCGATAAAACAAGCGGCGAATACGGCCAAGACGAAGGAAAAATCACGAGCCCCTCTGTGCCGCATGGCTATGCGGTGGCGATTCGTATATTATATCCTTTATTTCCTCCTGTTTTCGTTGTCCTACCGTCCCAGCGTGTGTATACTGCAAAACCAAAAACACAACGTTCGTATAATAATATACATTATTTTACACAAACACACACACACACTCTTATATATATATATATATATATATAAACGACAGACTACTGCTGACATTATTGAACTATATCATATAATGTTTAATATATAACCGTCAGACCAGCACCGTCACCGGTTTTCCTGACATTTGGGTATACAATATTAATAATATTAATAATAATAATAACATATTGTATTGCGTTTCGAAGTGGAAGAAACGCCGACGCGGGCGATGGATATTTATATCACGCGTATGTATGTCCAGAAAATGTAAATCAACGATGGCACATAATATATATTATATATATTGACCTCATATAATATTATAATACAATAATATTATATAGAGTAGTCAACATAATAATTTATCATTTAAAAATGTTTTAATAATCATATGTTCTTAATAAGATAAGTGCTTAAATTCATAAATTCATAGAATAGAATTAAACATTTTCTTAACTTGAAACCTTTTAAGTTACAGTTAACTAACAAGTAAATATCAGTTTATAAAATATACATATAAATTTTACGTTCATTGGTTACCTCTAATCATCTCAGACTCTATTAAATCCGTTATACGTTCGGTTAATTACATTCAGAGATAGACTTATTTCCACAACTATTTATTCATTCATCAATAAAATATAATATATGTATATATTCAGGATTATTTAATTTATAGATTTAATGACTAATCAATTAGTTACTCGATAATTTACTACTCATGAGGTTTTCTTAAATACATAAAATATGGAATCAACGAAATTCAATTTTTAAAATACTTATTAATTATGCGAATTGTATAAACTATATATTTTTGTTTAAATGACTAAATAAATTAAAAGTATACCTTTTTTAAATTTTTAATTATTGGAGAAATTTAAATTTGAAATTAAAAAAATACTTAAAATACTTCACTACTTATCAATAAATATGAATAATTAGAAGGTTTATTTTGAATAACTAAAAACGTGAATATTCAATTACTTATTTTCAAGTGTTTTTTTAAAGCTCAATGAAAGTATAAAGGTGTTTGTTTTCTATTGATTTCATACGAAGAAGTCAGTTTAAAACAAGTATAATACCACAGAATGGTCTACGAATCGAAGATGCCAGAGTGCCATTCAAGTTGGTCAGATCGTCAGTAATTTCTCTTGGGACTGTTTGTCGGAGAAAATTGGAAACGACCAAAGATTAACGTGAGATAACAATTGTTTAGATTGTAAAAGTGGTAATACCTAGTAGGTGATAGTAGGGTTTTGCTCATAATAGAATTTCAAAAATCAATACATATAGGTGTTATACTTATATTAACAGATTACATTTTATCATGTCAAGTATTTAATGATAAGATGTTTGAGCTTATATTTGAAATCGTAACTTTGTTTTAGACGAAATACATTAATTTGTCTTATCTTTTTGTTATTATTATTATTTATGTATGATTTTGTGAAATTTGCAAAGATATTAGTAATCATATTTCTTTTACTATTAGATTTTAAAGTGTATTAATTTTTGTATTAATTTTTGATCTGAGAAAAAATCTATAAAATATATTTGTAAGAATCATATAATGATTTTTGAGATACATCATATTCAATCAAATATAATCAGTATACTTTTGACATAACAATTTAAATAATGTTTAAATATTTTACATTCTAATTTAAATTTTCCTTACACATTCTCAGTATTATTGTATGTATAGTGTGATAAGCGATATAAGTATATAATCAGTTATTATGATGGATCAGCTTAATAGTGTTCAATTCACAAGAATACTTACATTATTCAATATTATCTATCTATAATCGTATAAACTTAAGAAGTTTATCTTGAGTCAATATAAAATATTAAAAAGCCTATTCAATCATAAGTCGGAAATTGAAGAGAAATAAATCAATGTGCTACAGATTATATCTAATGGAAATCTGACGAGTGTAATGGATTTGTTATGAATACAACAAAGTTATTTTCACAGGAAACTGTGATTATCGATATCTATACTTTTACGTGAGTTGTATTTATAATGGTCTTATTATTACGATTTCAACAACAATGTATGCTATAACTAACAACTGTGCTGTTTATTTTTTTAATAAATTATCATTTTATTTAGACCTTATTCTATATTATTATATTTTAACCTTTTAGCAATAAGATCGATTCAATGTGAAGAAAATAAAAGCATGCCATCATTATGACTTCCTGGTCTCAGATTATAGTCAAAAGTAAGGACATTGGTGGTCCCATTACACCATCCCGACATCCTTTGCGGACACATCCTTTTAAAGGATCAGACGGCATTAAGGGTTGATTGCTAGACAGACGGTGGTAGTAAGCGTAAGGGGGTTATGGCTTAAGGGTCAGTGCAGTATGGAAAAAAAGAAGCTTTTGTTAAACAACAGTAAACGTATTTTGACACATCTTTTATGCTCAACTATTGCAACCTTTTAAGATAAAAAGAAAAAACTAAGTACTGAGAAAATATAACATAACAGGAGAACGTCATTAATTTTATTTTAAAATACAATTTTTTTCTTTGAAGAGATTTTTGTACAGTAGAAAATTCATACGACATAAAATTATGAACAAGATTGTACATTTTTTCACAATTGAGTTAGTTTCTACAAGAATGTAATGACAGCAATGGATGATAATATAGACGCTAAATTTTTTGCTAAAACGCGTATACGGGCACGTAAATACAACAGATACAGAAGGAAATGGTAGATGGCCCATGCATAAGTTATAAGTTAAAGTGGAGTTCGTGTGACTCGAAAGGTTATGGCGATAGATGGTGAAGCACTTTCTAGTTTAAAATTCATCATTTCCAAGACTATGCAATTTTAATCCACACCCACATCATATTTGGTAATACGTTCGGTAATAATTTATGGAAACCTGTTTAATAGCTAATGCCGTTGTAGGCGAAGGGACTCTAATGCGTTAGATATTTTTGGCCGTATTTATACCATAAAATTCATCTTTGTTTCGTGTAAAAATCTACAAGTATAAGTGTAGACAACGAGTTGTTCAGAAGTTTTTTTTATACTTTCTATTCGGAGGTATTTTATTATCTTGGCCAAATGGAGTGCACACAGTATTGAAATGACGCGACCCTGCGCTTTTTCTATGGTTGGTGGATGAGAAAAAAATGTATATGTATAAATATAAAATATAAATATGTATATTATAAGAGTAAAAGAAATATTTATTTCCATAAGGACCTTTTTGGGTACCCTAGATTTTCTTTACTTCTAACCTACACTCCCTCACTTACCCCATAAACAAAAGTCATCTATCAAATGCATTCCTGCAGCACAGACATCTTTTTTCCACTAGTGTTTTCAACAAGATTCAACGAAAAATACATTTATAACTACACTGTGTTGTTCAGTGAACAAAAACCTCCATCCAAATTTAAAAACAAGTTGTTCACTTTACGATTTAAAAATGCTGTCATTAAAACGGTAACAAAACATATTGGGACACCCCTCAAATATTGCTGTCACTACAATAAACTGAAAAGCTGAAAGAGTATAATTTATTAAATTGTACTATTCACCGTAATTAAACGACAAAAACACTGTTTTTTTGAGTGAGGAAGTAAATCATAATTCTTTAGGGCGTGGTATAATTTGTACTAAAACCTGGTAAATCCGCAATAGCTGATAGGAGAAAGAATAATATTTAAATAAGTATAATAAAATATGAAAGCAACTCTATAATTTTTAAATATATTTATTTATAAAATAATTATGTTTACAATTTTTTAACAAACTGAAAAATAATATTTTTTTAACTCCAATGTGCTGTCAACATTTCAGTATTTTAGTTGAATTTGCTTAACGATTTTCGTTTTAATGAGGCAAAGTATACATGTACAATTTGCTTACAGCTCTCTGAGATAAGTACTCAGCATAATATATGTTATGTTATTTTATTTTATTTATATTTTATATTAATGTTATGTCTAGGGAATAATTTATTTACTTTATTGTATAATAACCTGTTTACACTCGGTCTTCGGACAATTCGTCCACACTATTTTTTAAGCATTATTTTTTGAAAAATATAAAGAAATCGTCATCAATTAGTAGTTTAAATATAAAAAAAAAGTTTACATTAATTTATAGTTATAAAAATCAAGACATATTATTTTATTTATATTAAGTTAAATGCAGTAATTTGTTTAAAGATATAACCGTTACCTCAATAAGTATAAAGTGTATATATTATCAAAAACAAGTAATGATTGATGATTTAATAATATTATTTATAATATTACTTGTATATAAGTTTTTCTACACTAATTTATATTGTTGATTTCAACACATACACTTTGAAAATTTCATTTTAATTGTTAAAAAAATATTAGGAAAATGTTTTTTCCACGAAGTATGAACAATCGCTTAAACTTAGAGAAGTAAGAAAAAAATTTCACACAATGATAAATAAAAAAAATAAAAACATAAGAACTACAGTACCCTAAAATAAAAATAAAACAATAAAAAAAGTCCTAAAATTGCACCACTGTCACATTCTTTTTAAATGTTTCAAAGAAAAAAGACTCGATTGAAATGACTGATATTTAAAACAGTAAAGCAATAGAACCCTTGAATTGTAATACAATTGAACCTTAAATCTTATTAGAATATAGCCTATATAGGTAACTTTGTTTACAACACGTTTTTTTAATGTAAATTTGTAATGCGATTACAATTTTTATTTCACGATACTCAACCAGAATTCAAAATAAACTTTTATTACTCGGAACTATTAATTAACAATAAACAAATACACCTATTGAATGTTTGTTATTTATTTATATATATTAAATTTGACTTCAGTTTCAAAGTTTAAGTATTACGAAACACGATAAAATTACCAATTATAATTCATTAAGTATTAAATTAAAATTATTTAGTCACTTTACCTACATACTGCATGCAATATTTTATTAAACTAAACATATTCTGAATTTTAGATATCAATTTTATTTATGTATATTTTGTAGACATTATATATATATAGTTTGTATTGTATACAGTATACTAGATATATACTATACTCGTATACATAATATCTGGTATATTTGATTTTGCAAGTAAGCAAATATATTTTGATACATAGTATACAATAGAAATATCTGAATAATAGAAAGAATAGAATATCTAAAAAATAACAAATTGAATTGTGATAGACTTGTAGGTTGAGAAGTAGGTTATTAATTTTACTTCATCAATAGTACACTGTATGCTGAAGAATGTCTCTTTCAAAATTTTACTACTACAAATTTTTTTTTACGATTCAAATTTTGTAGGTTAGATTGCGATTGATATTATTAACTACGAAACACATATTTGTATAAAGTATGCATATAAGATATAAAAGGGTGTAAATATTTAACTAGAAGAGTTATCTATTAACAATACTTTTGTGTTTTTGATTAGAATTTAGTTTTTAAATATATTTAAATATTGGAAAAAATAATGTTATTTTCATATTTAAAGGTAATTCGTGATAATCCTTTATAATTGTCTTGACAATAAAATTTAACCACGAAATTTTATGATTGTTTTAAATATGTTTAAAAAACATGTTGCTTATAAATTATAATAACAGTATAGTTTAAAATATATTATCAACCAGAAAGTGAGGACTTTATTTTATCTGCGTCAAATTTTCTTTTTTTCAATTCGGACGGAATAATAACTTCTATTATAATGACAAAAATTGTATTTATTATCGTACTGCGTAAGAAGTTAGATTAATATACGTCTATAATCCTGTAATATCACTTTTGTTTCAATTTTTTAATACAAACTTATTGCTAGATTAATTAATAATTAATATGACATATTTATGAATAAAATTATAAAAAAAATTTAGCTTTTTTATTTTATTTTTTGTTCAAAAGCCAAGATATTGATTTTATTTTTAATGTATATTAAATTTATAAATACAGTTTATATTAGTGTTACGTATTTTTCATACATATTTCATAATTTGTATTATAGTATAATATTTATAAATTAAAAATAAAAACAATCATTTGGAATTTTAATTTTAAAGCTGTCACAACTTCATAACCAATGATTTAAAACTAGTATTTTTTTTTTTTATTTATATGATTCTTGCGTATCCAATGTAAAGTATTAATTTTAGATGTGAACAAATTCGAAAGAAACTTATTTAAAATAAACCCAACATTATTAAAATCAATTTAAAAACGTATAAACCAAAAAATAAAAGTGAGAATCAGTGCAGTGTTTTGAATTTTTAAGTGTAAAACTACATATTGCATATTTAGAATATTTTTAAGACATTTAAGTCCAAGCTCTGATTATTATTATTATTATTTAATGTGTGTATAGACGCGTGTGTGTGCAATCGTCTAAGTGCACAATAAAATAATGTTTGAATCAAAATATACTGTAACTATACACTATTATATTATTATTACGTAGAACTTTTGTGGAGGACCGAGGGACGAGGACTACTGAGGGTGCGTCGTATACACACTGTACAGTGTACAGTGCAAATGGAAAAAGCCAAAATTAACTGAACACCGGTGTGAGTGAAATTGTAGTCCCCTATTTACTAACATCCAAAAGGCGTCACGGAACATAGAAAAACGAATCAAATCTATCGTATTAATCTTACACATAACAGGAACGGTTGGTGGTCTAAATAGTATAGTGTATAATAGATGTACGAGAAATTCGGGAAATTAAAAAAAAATATTGGTTTCTAAACTTTTATTGTACGTATTATTAAACCCAATTGATTTATTACTTTCTAAATAGCTATAGTATGTATAGTAATGCCCAATGAATTGCAAATTTGTGGTATGTATGTAACTACATCATTAATGTATATTATCATCTTATTAAGTTTTTTCGGATCAGTCCCGAGAGGTTAATCGTGAAAATGTTAATACATTAATATATATATTATAGCGACATAGAGATAGAATTCATCATTACCCTACAAGTACGAATATTTCACGCATTTACATAATACATGTATTAAATTATATATTTGGCCATGAAAACAATATTATCAGTCGAAGGCCCTTCTAGTCTATGTATATATCTGACATAGTCTAATCAAACACTGAGACCTAATGATACTGCTATATTGCAAACATAATTATCTCATTTGATGAAGAGTTTATGTACACATTAGCTTACGGCATATCATATTATGTTCGAATATATTATGTATGTGCAGTTAGTATAAGGCAGATGTCTAATGTGTTTGAAACTGAAATTATTGAATCACGAAATTTATATCAATTGGAAAAAACTTCTGTGAAAAAAAACCCAATGACCAAAAAATATGACATAATATTTTTTTAAATTAAATTTAATAAATAGATTAAGCAATCAATTTTTTTTTTTTATTAAATGTAAATGTAATGCATATATATAGTAACCAATTTATCATCGAGTTACACAAACACATCTACTGTTATACAACGGTTTTTATCTATCAACTTATGGATAATTATAATAATTATGCAAGTAGGTACCTACTCAATTTTAGCGGAATGTGTTTTTTTTTTTTTTTTATGTCTTTTTAATCTAGTAGTTCTAATTTTTGGGTTTCTTTGCCATGGTAATTTTTGTGCACGAGGTATCAATGAAGGATTCAACGAAAAATACCAAACAATTTTTGAATACCCAATTGGACCAAATAATATTACTATGAGACCTATGGATAGCATGCTAAAAATAGAATTTCCTTAAACCTAACAGTTATTTAATTATCCTACACAGCGAATCATCAAACAATTTTACTTTCTTGACAGAAAATATAGAAATACGAATGGGTAAAACTCAATTCCATACGGCCCTTATCAGCGAACGAAATTGCACACATTTTAAGGCATACGATTTCGTACGTATTGTACATAAGATTTTAGTGCAATGTTGCCAGATTTTCATAAGGTTAAGTAGGGTATTTGACTATTTTACTCAGTTATAGCGTTTTACGTACGTTTTTTACACAAAAATAAGATCAGAATCTAAAGAACAAAATTAAATTTGCTAAGGCAAACAAACAACGTATAGATTATTTACAATTAACGAATATAATAAATACTTTATTTATCAAAATGTAATAAAATATTTGTTAAGTTTTTGTAATAAGTACAAAGGTATCAAATTAAATTTTTTTAGTTCTGAACGGAGTGATGAATGTATTTTATTTTATAGTAGTTTCTATAATTGTTTAATCCATAAGTACTATTCAATTCAATCTTCAAATTTTTAACTTTTGACTTTTTGAAGTTCGTAAACTTTTTATAACGTTATTATTTAAGAAAATTTAACGAATCTATGATAATAAATGGCAATGCTACCTAGAAAATATTAATAAAATAAATTATTTATATACTTTTTTAGATTTTATGGTTCGAGTATAAACTATTTATCAAGAATCTTATATTAAATTTTTAAAAAATAGATACAAGAAAAATAGTTTTTATACATTTCTAACTATAAAATAATATCTAATCAGAGTTCCTAAAAAAAAAAAAAAACTAAATAAAATTGCTCATGTTTATAAATAGCTAAATAAAAAAAAAATTAAATATATTGAAAATATTATTATAAAAACACTTAGTGAAAATTTCAAGTATCTACGATTATTTTTTTCCAGTTACACCAAAAGAATGGAATCGACTTTGTATTTGCATGGAAATTCCCATTTTTCTTTTATCATTTTTTCTGATTGTAAAAAAAAGCACTGAGAATTTTTTACTTCTAAACTCCACAAAATTCTATATAGATCCGTTTTCCATAAAACAACCTATTTTTGAAAACCAAAGTATTTTATCAATACTTATTGTGTTTACAGGAACACAAAAAAAAAATATATTAATAATAAAAATCATCATTCTTAAATTAATACATTCTTCACTCAGCTCAGAATCTAAAATATTTTTAAAAAAACATTTGGTTTCATAATTTATATCCATATTAATTGTTAATGTTTGTAAACGATTATTAAATTGCATTCCGCCAATAAATTACGCATATCAAATCAATTACTTAATAAAAACCACTATAATATGTTTTCACAATCGATGTATTTTATTACATTAAAATATATAATAACATAGTAATCAATATGTTTTTTTACAAAATACTACATTATCGATTTTAATCAAAGAATTTGTGGGAATTACATTAGGTCCTTTTATAATTTTATTCAATATATATATTACGAAATGAAGTATTATGATATTTTAATTTAATTGTAATTGGCTTACCGTATTAGTTATACAGCTTATCACTAAATTATTTTAATACTAACAGTGAAATGCAAAATATTTTTCATCGTGCCAAATTGAGGTTGATAATCTAATTATTAAATATGTACAAATGCTATGGCTATATTAATTATTGAAATTGAAATGTGATTACGTTATAGATTTACATTTTTATTGTCTAATTTAATTAAGTTTTTTTTTCATACAGTGTACATTCACTATACGTATTACTACTAATTCTAAATGATCAAAATTGTATAATAATAATAATAATTTACAGAATGCTGAAAAACTCCCGCTCTATAATTTCATATGTCATCCTATAATAATTATTAGAAGTCATTGAATGATGGGAATTGTGTCTGTTCACGTAGGTGAATGAAAACTGAAAAGTTTGCATTTCAACTGTAGGTTTTAGCCGTAATCATAGCGTGGATAAATCAGAAACACGCTTTTACTGTAAAAAACGTGCTCATACATACAACTCTGTTTAGTAATCGGTTAAAAATGTGGTAGGTAAAAACTTAAGAGTATTAGAGCCCATCATCAGCAAACGTATTTTCTCACTATGTAGCTTTTAACAAGTAAAAAAATTACTACCCACCTACTCTATTCTCGTATGCAGAAAATAAATAATAAAATATTTGCTTTAGGTTCTAAATCTGAGTAATATTTTATTATTTTATTATAATTTATAAGTTTTTGTTTTGTTTTGAGAATTTTTTGATCTTAAGTTTTTCTCAATAACAGACTTAATCATAAGCTCACAAGTGGGTTAATAATAAAAATCGATTTTATACAGTTTTTATAGTTTATATAGTGCATGGAATCTGATGAAAGTTTAATTGTACATTTGTTTTATCTTTAAACATAGTTTATTATATTGGTTGTTGTAAACTAAAGTTCAAATTGTATACCTACTATTATTAATTAAGTATTAAATTTTAATTTTAATTATATTAAATACGTACATATTAAATATATTTACGACTTGTCAATAACTTTGTAGTGGCAATATTTTACACGTATCGGTATATTATTATTGGTGACGTACCTGCAACATAATAAAAAAAAAAACAATTGTCTTAAGTAACATTCCTTTTAAACTTATTACCTATTATTTGTAATTGTAATTATGCTAATAAATAAATAATCGTCGAGTACATGCAAACAACTCAATTATTTTATAATTTAAATTCAATCAATATTTAATATTATTGTAAAATATTCACATCTCAATATTGCTTTGCATAACTCGACTATACTCCATAATATTATGTGTATAATATATTAACAGATTAACATTTCATTTAAAATGTACATGTAACACACATTCAATGATTTCTGAAGTGATTTTAGTCTTATCTTCTGCATTGCTTTATACAACATGCGTTTATATAATTTTTGGAATAAAAATCAGAATTAAACCAATTGGGTTAGCAATTAACTCACGAATCACGATGAGTAAGAAATGTTTTTATTTTTTTTTTCGTCGTATTTTCTACTGTGCTGCGTGCGGCGGTGACATGTCAAAATTGGTCTCAACAATATAATTCGTTTTTCGTACGCGACTCGCCCTCATTGCCACTCGAATCGAAAACCGCAGCAATTAACTCGTTGGAAATTTTGATTGTGGTTATTCTTGTCGGCAGCAATATAAGCGTTCTCCATTTCAGGGTAGCTCGTAGACGTATATAGTTGTGAGGGCTCGATGGGGGAGATGCGAGTTGTATGGGACGGTGGGAACTTAGGTTCACACGGGAGAGACGAGGCGTATATTATATTATATACTGCGCTGCAGTGGTGCGGGAATAAGGGAAACCAATGGACCGTAATAACGAATTCCAGTCGTCGTTCTCGTACGGGGTCAGTATTGAGCAAAAAAATAAATAAATAAATAAAAATTGATAAAACGGCACGCGAATCATACACACTCACACACGCGCACGAATTTATTTATATATATATATTTGCGATGAATGAGAGGAAAAAATCATCGTACCGGAACCCATTAGGCGATTTCACCAACCCAGTCGTTTAATAGAAACCGATTGGAAACACATTGGCTAGGCCAATTTATGACAAACCCGTTCAGTGTCGACCGAATCGTACGCGCTCGGTGCTACAGCAATAATATGATATATTATAATACCGTATAATATTTAATATGTGTTCGAATTAACTATATAACCGTCGTGTGGAGGTAAAGGCGGGACGAATATTCAGAGCAAAATGGACGGTGAATCTATGACATGTATAACATTTGATATACTGAGCTTGATGGAATTATCTTTATAATTCAATAGTTTTTATTTTATCAAATTGTATTTTATCCTTGCGTGTATATTTATATTAAGCTACTTTTTGCAGTGTATTGAAAAAAGGCAGGATATGCATTTTTTAGCAACTACAAAAAGGTGTATCTGATCTCGATCGGTACTATAAGGCTATAAAGATCAGGTTGATGACCCAAAATTTTTAAACGTCACAGAACTACTCGCAAGTATTACCATTCTAACTTAAATTCGTAGTTATTTACCTTTTTAAATTATAAGGAAGATAACGAGAACGTCTAAACATTGTATTCAAATCCACTAATCGGTCGGAGGTTGCTAGAACTGTATAAGAAAGATATAAAGTGACACTACACCTGTATTATAATATTATTTTGGATCATAACCTACACTACTTTCATTCGACTGCTGCAGCAGAACTATTATTCAATTGATGCTATGTATCCCGTTGGTGAGCAAAAATATTTAACAACCACGGTACGCACAATGTACCGGAGTCGTAGTTCTGCAATAGTCTTACCCTCGCACAGTCATCGTTTAAATAGGGTCGAAACAAACATAGTCAGTAAGTTGTACACGAATGCAACTGTATCATGTAGGTACCTATAATGTATACACACACATATATATATATATAAAATACACGCAGACCGTAATATACAGCATTACACATATATGTGTACTAGTGAACGTATCAATAGATCGTTTGATAATGTCTACTCAAAATACGAATCGGTACGTTACACGGCCTCAGCTAAATTATGTCGTTATTGTTATATACGCCCTTGAACATCGATTTAGTATACCTACCTATCGATTTAGAAAAACGCTGGAATTCATATTATGGTTTTCGTTTATAGATTTTTTTCAATGTTCCTATTACTATGCTAAGACATAATATAAAAATTAATATTATTATAATGGTATATTGTTGAAAAGCCATTTTTTAATCAATGCATTTGAATATGAAAAATAAACATCGACATTATTCAAATCGATTTTATTTTGCGTTTGGAAATACACATTATTATAATAATATTAATTGTTATTTATATAGTATGTATTAACATTTTTTTTTTTTATGAGGTACCTGAAACAATACATATATTTTCAGATTTTAACGAGAGTAATCTTCAGTTATAGTTGACATCATCTAGTAAAACCTACCATTATCTACAGACATTTTATTTTGACAATATCAGAAGTACCTACCTATTATTTTTATCTGTGAAATATTCAAAGTTTTATACAACTAGGTACTTGTTATAAGATTTGTTCTCCTTTTCTTTGAAGTATATGAATCTGTTTTAACTTTGTGGTCACGTACTACTATTGTATAACGAATACATTATAATTTGTTTGAGAACCTAGTAGGTACCATCCATATATTTATTAAATAGAATTGTGTTAAAAATTAAAAATAAGATGTATTTTGGTATTATTAGTAACTAACTTATACAATTTTTAAATTTTTTTACAAAACTACACCTATTTTAATTTCATAAGTATTTAAGTTTATTGACCTTATTAATTCTATGGTATTATTAATTTTTTAATCATTGAATCAACATTATTCACATAAAACATTAAGAAAGTAGACCGTTAGATACAAATTTATTTATGGTTTAGATCGTATTATTTTAAGTAGACAAAATTTTATTAGGGTTTAAGTTTCAAATCATGAAACAAATACGTTGTTTCCGATTTCCATAAATTGAAATTTATTTTCACTCACACAATTTTCAAGTTTTTTCGCATAGTGAATACATCTATGTAAGCATTTTTTATATTGCAATACCTCCATGATACATCGTCACGTATTATATTGCATGTGCTTCAGGTCAAGTAAAATGTTATCACATTTTTCAATTGCTATTATACATTCGTACCCGTTCATTTTTATAAATAAAAAGCAATTATGAGTCCATTTTTATGTATATAGTTTTAGATATTTTGAAAAAAGAGGTATCTTAATAATAATATATTGTTTACATTAGTACGAAGATATTTTAAAATATTATTACACTATACAATAACAAATTAAAATTTGTTTTTATAACAACGCATTTTATTTTTAAAAATCTAAAATATTTTGGTTTTTAATATTGTAAATATAATATAAGTATTTGCTGTTCACGTGGTATAATTTACAATTCATGACGTATATTATGCATCATATGAGTGATTACTGATTATTTAGTTTTGATTTTATGAATATTAATTCAAAATTTGTATCATATCAATAAATGTAACATAATTAAAAAAAAAAAAAAAATACTTAATTTGCTGTTTACTAGATGTCGAATGTATCTAATACTGAATAGGTAAATGTAGGTAGTAAATAAAATCTATGATATTATAAAGTACATTTCAGTGCTATTAAAATATTAATACTAAAATAATAATTTCCATATTAATAAACTTAATAGGTTGGACTAATTTTTAGCATAAAAATCATATTGATATAATATAATATTTTATAGCTGCTTATAAAACTTTACTCGGAGTTTTAAATTAATTTAACTATGTCATAATATAATCTATAGTAACTTGATAAATATAAAAACTGTGAAATTATTTTATCCAGATATTATATATAATTGTTTTTTCAGTTAGAAGCTAAAATTATTTTATATGAACAAATTGAGTAGAACCAATAATTTAAAAAGTTTGAATTATTAAAATTGGAATGGTATAAAAAAGTAATAAAAACAAAGAAAAACATATAATAATATTAAATTATTTTCAACTGTTTATTAAATATATAAATAAAATATGATATTATCACCAACTGCAATAAAGAATATTATGAAACTTTAATGGGAAAGTATATTATTATTCTTGCAGTGAGCGGTGCTAGAATTCTCAAGTGTAGCAAAATTGCATAACCGGTACGCCGGCCGATAACCACCAACAAGAAAACAACTTAAAAATAGGCTATTATATTTTAATTCTTTAGTTTTTAATCTTTAACATATCTATAATTTTATATTTATTTTTTTTTTTTTATATAAGATTGATATAATAATAATAATAATATTTTTTACTCATATTTTTCCCACCGCCCTTAACAAATAACATTCACCGGAATTTGTCCGGTCCGTTGTTGCGTGTCGGTCTGCATTATAATCCACCAACTTACTCACCCCCCTCCTCAAATCATTCCTTATCACACGTAAAATCGGTAGCCGGTTGCCGTTTTAACGTCAACAGTATATCTGCACAACCTCTCCTTACACCCTACAAGGTCTTTACCCCTTAAATACACGCACCCTTCTCAAAAAACTGCAGCCGTTAATAGAGACCCTATAGAAAAAGAACAAATCGATACAAATGTAAACTATCGAGGTGTACAAAATTTTTAAATATTTTCAGGTTAGCAGTACGTGGACAAAGAAGATGATGTTTAAAATGAGGTTCTAGTGGTACTACTATAGTATATTATGTATTATGTATATTGAATACGCTTTATATTATATAGTAAACGTAATCGAGTTTAAGCTGTTATAACCATTAAGTTTTATTTCCCAGTGAGATTTGGAGACAAATTATAATTTTAACAATAATAATATTATCGCTTCGCGGTCTCTGATAATGTTTTTGAGTGAATTTTAACCCGATATAGAAATGGTAAATATAAGTACAATAATCGGTTACGGTACATGCACACGGAAATATAGGGGTGGGCTGTCGACGGAGTAAGCGCTAGAGTAGGGTTTCAATCGAATTATTTATTAACGACATTTCCTGAAAATCTTCTAAAAACATACGATAAACGACCGACCGGGGTATATAGGATTATATATTGCTTGTACATATTATTATTATTATTATTTTAAACATAAATCGACGACATCGCTTTATAACCGAAAACCGATTTAGATAAACATTACAAAGCGGTCCGGAACAAACGTTAAAAATAAAAATATAAATGTCATATTTTTTTAAAAACGATATTCGAATTGTTATTGTAAAATAAATAATATATCGATAAATGTGAAAGGCAAAAGACAATAACTGAGCACACAAAACACCTCACGCGTGAGATACGGTTAAAAGAGATTTGATACCGGTGAAAATGAGAACGAAAGAGAAAGAGGTAGAGATAGAGATGGATAGAAAACGATTGAGGAGTTATCTGACTGCTAAAACACTATATATATATATATATTGTCAAATTCAAACCGGCGACAAATTGCCGTTCGTTGCCTGTCTGTAATTTTACCTCCGCTTCTCCTAGCATGCCGCTAAATCGCCTTACCCGGGAATTAAGAGAAGATTAATGCGTCCGGGTAACAACTTTGCAGTGTGCATTTAATCGCGATTACGTCTCCGCGCGTCTAATCACTCGACAATCAATCCACCGAATGTGGACAGCAGCACCAACACCGGTACTGGGACAACGAAAACGACGACGAGAGTCTTTATTCTCACCCCCTCCCCCCCCACCCGCTACCGGCGTCACATCGACACGCCACACCGGAAACGATGTACCCGGAAATGAATCCACCACTACCGCCACGCGTGCCACCTTATCCATCTACAAATCGACTACTTTTGGTCGTTTTTTTTTTTTTTTTTGTTACATTTGTTCTTGTCGTCCACTACTCTGCCACTGTCCCTCGCTGCCCGTTGACGATTCGAGAAACGATTAACGTCACTATATATATAACGATTGCGATTACGACGCGTTGTCAAGAACTCTCCGTCTTTCTCACTCTTCATACACACCACTCGACTTTTGCACTGCACTGACTGACTAGCTTTCTTTATTTCTATACAACACACACATAATATGTATAAATAAACCTGCCGTATACAAACAGTATATAATATATTGTACGTAATATAACTCTTCACTGACCGAGTAGATGTTGTAAAATAGGTTGTTGATAAATGAATCGTGTGTTTTCCCGCACAAACTAACAATTCGTATAAACTGCAGTCTGTCTCGTTCACTGCTATAATTTACTACACTTATATTATTTCTATTTTATAGTGTTAGCGCAACAGTTTTGATCTTATATCAATTTACACTTTATAAATAAACATAATGATGTAATCAGATTAAAAAAATAAGCAACAATTACAAATTTACCAAATTATACTAATAAGTTTTAGTAAACTCATAATATTTTAAAGCTGAAATAGACTATTATTATATTTTTTTTTTAAATAAAAATTATTATGTTCCAAATTTTTAGATTTATTTTATGTTCAAAACTTTTGAGAATCGTTAGTTAATAATACAATTATATTATATTTTATTATAATTATTGTTTTAAATATATATATATATATATAATATATAATAATTAATAACGTAGTTGTATGAGGTTAAATAACATAAAACACTAGAAACAGAAAATTTAATATATTAATATAATATAGTTTTTTTAGTAGTTATTACACATTATACACGTTTTTTGAAGTGTTATATAAACTATAGCGTCGAGAAAATTTTGTTTTTATAATATTATAAAACTAAAACAGTGTTAGCATACAACACCAAATATCTATAAAAGTAAAACACATTCTAAAAACTGAAGTACTTATTATTTTGTATTTCATGTTGAACATTATTGATTATTATAATATTGTATATTGTATAATAAATATAATATTATTATGAAATTATAACGTAAGTCTATGCCCGAAGCATGGTATCAAAAACTAAGCAACCTATATTATAAGATTAAGGCTCAAGAGTCAGGTCAAGATTTCAGAGATTAAATTTATTTAATCCAGATTTTATCATAGTCAAGAATAAAAAAAAAAATATAGATAGTATAATAGTTAGTATAATCTTAATTCACATTACTTAATTAATATTCAAAGAAATATACTTTCCAATTTAGTGAAGTAAAAAATTTTACCAGCGGGGTGTAGCCAATAAGAAGTTATAGTATATGTATAATTATATTAATAACAATATATATTTATACCTATAATACACCTATCCGTTAATCAAAAAGCATTGAATGGATGTAAAAATAATAAAATTCACTCATATATTATAATATACTATGTTATACATCATATTATAATTTATAATTTTACCTACACGGTGTTCAAATCTTATTTATTACGATTATTAAACTAATGTGACACATAAAATAATTTCCAAGGTAATTTCGTTCTTGGAAACTATTGTTATTCGTAAAATATATATAATATTGCGTACTTCTTACAATAAAATGTGTAATAAAAAGAACTATCCTATTATATAGGTAATATATTATATATGTATACGTGTGCGAACGTATATGTGTAATATTTATTATCATTCAACGTTTCTTTTTTCTTTTAGTCGTCACACTTTGTGCAAATGTGGTGGAAAAAAGCAAAAGACAGAAAGCTCCGTTGGTGCAGAGTGATGCAGCGTATATGACTGTTCCTAAGACTCGAGAGAAATTTAATCAATCTCTTATCTCTGTTGTAATGCAATCCCGTTGATTGCATAGCGAGTCTCCGTACACCACGTAGTCGACCACACCTTACCCCTCAGGAACGTATCAAGGAGGCGTTTATTTCAATCGCGTGCAAAAGGGTCGGTTTTTAATAATCATTAAGGACCGAAGTAAAACGTATGTTCCCGCCAGTCGTTATTTTCTAGGGTAAAAACACAAGGAAATCGTGAAAGGGCACACTGCGGCAGGGTTATATTGTTGGATGTGTAGTGTTGTTTCACACCGGGTCCCGCCACTTAAACAATCCCATCAAAAGGCATTAATTGAGATTCAGGTCTTGAACACTATGGTTGTTCCTAACGAAAACCACACACACGATCGCGCGCGGGCGTGTACACTTACGCACGTCTATAAATGTGTACAGGTAAAGGTTCTGTGGTCCCGTGTGTAGGCAAAATTGCGTCAGAGGGTAAAATTCCTCTTCGAAATTATCGTGTGGTCAAACAGAAAGGACGAGAAAGAAGAGAGGAAAAGAATTCCGTATCGATTTCTGTCCGTTCGTAATCCAATCAACCGCTGTTTTTACCACACTCAACCGTACGTACAGCCACCGTTATAAACATTTATTTCCACCGTTTTCAAAAAATAATAATAATAATAATAAGACAGAAAAACCATTATCTCTACGGTGGCCTTTTTCCGGCTAGCGGATATAAAACCTACCCCACGAGTCCCCGTCGTTTTGCTAGCGCCGCAAAATGTTATGTGTCATATAGGTTATATAACCTATAGTTAACTCTTTAAATCTAATAAAATCATAAGCATAATATATAATATATATGATAAAAAACATTGGTTAATTGAATACATTAAAAAAAATTTTGGTTAATGTTATTACAATATATTCCTATTATGAAGTTTTTTACTCGAATTCTGGATGATAAACTTTAGTAATTTTATTTTCTATATGTCTGCACAAATTTAATAATATTTAGACTATACACTGTTAAGTAAAAAAATTTATTTACTTAATTAGTACCAAATTTGTTTATATAATTTAAATTAGTGTATTTTGTTGGTCTTTATAAGTATAGATATTAGCTATTATAATATAAGAAAAAAATAATTAAACTTTATGTTTGCAATAATATTAAATAGAGACCTCTAATAACTAAATACTACGATTGAAAACCGTTCAGTTCTGCTCCTTAAACTTTTCATATCAACATAATATAACGCATTGAATTATAACCATCGATCCCGTGAAACAAGTTTCATTGTTGGAACTTATGTTTTGCAAAATATAATAGTGGTCGGCTTGTACTTTACTTTTAAACGTTAAACGAACGTCGTACGTCAAACTACTTCCGTACTGTATTGTTCTGAAAACAGTCGGTGGTCGTATTGATAAAACGAAACGACGGATGGATTTCAATTAGTTATTCAGTAGTTTTTCTTTTTTTCACTACCTCCATGACCTCGAGGTACCTATGTGCCGTTCAATTGTGATGAGAACATAAAAAAAAAAATCAATAGGGGAGCGTGTTCAGCCCGACGACGTCGATTGGAGGTGATGCACGTGGTGTTGGAGAAGAAAGACGGGGGTGGGAATTTACATTTGTTTGAGCTCGACTACCTGGAAAATCAAATAAACCGTAAACACAAACCATGTATACATTCTTACGGGCATATTATTGGGTTTGCATAAATTTGTTCACCATTAGCGACGTTCGGCAGGGTGGAGGTTGACTCGTCATTTGTCACGTAGACACTTTATATACATTATATGTAGAATGTATATGGTATGATATATATATAAACATTATACATAGGACACGAAATAAAATAATAACAACTCCCAACGATATCGTGTGTACACGCGCACGTTCGAAGTGTATATATAGTAACCGTTGGCCGTGTCGGCGGCGGCACAAGTGGCTGAAGAGCATACGGCAACGGTATTATTGAATTCGGTCGCGTGTAAACGGATCCGATTTCGAGTTACGCTCCGGGAGAGACGTAATTCTGCGCGGAATGTCTTGGATAAGAGAAAAAGTCGTGGAGTAGTAGACAAAACACTAAGCGCGGTGGGGGGAAATGGTTTTATTTTTTTTCGTTTATATTCCCAACGGCGTGGGGACATGTCGTCAGAGGTCTTGTCAACTGGAAGGGCATTTGAATAAATATTATTTTTTCACCAGTACAAAACACACACATACACATACATAATACAAACGTATATATATATATATACGTAAATGTGTAGGTACTCGTGTATATTGTTACCTTCCGGCCGCGAAAAATACACACTCGTGTATGTAATATATTATTATATAGGGGACGACAGAACAAACAATACCGTTTGTAAAACTATGTATAACGGTTCCCCTAACACTGTAGCACCGTAAGCTTTTCGTCGCCGGCGATTAATTAGACCTGTTTATTCCCGACCACCTACTCAGCGCTAATTCAAGGGGCAGGGTAGGCTGGTATACGGCTGGGCCGGGCTCGTTAAGCGCCCGCAGAAAACTATAACATCGTCCGCGATGCACAATGGTCTCGTTGCGTCGGCGGTGTGCGAAAGAGATGTAAAAGAGATATTAAAATTAATTCATACACAAAAGCGCAACAACACGGAAAACTGGACGATTAAGCCGATTCGCCGACACTGCCGCCGCCGACCTTGTCGACCCCTACACATATACACAAACCGCCAAGTTCACGGATTAATTACGACAGCAATCATGGGTCTCTCGGACTGTAAACATCGGGTGTCAGGATAGCTAGGGTGCAACCCCATCACCACTACTACCACCAACATCGTTGTCACCACAGTCACCACTTTCCATGGGCCTGCCGTCGGTCGTTTTTCATTGTGTCCACCGTATATAATTTCTCAAGACGAAGTCCGACGATAGTTATTATTTTGGTCAGAACAAAAGAATAATTTGTGAGAAAAATTTAACTTTCAGCCGCGTCACCGCGAAAAGCTTGTGTAAAACACAATAAATTGTATACGCTGCGATATTTTCATTTTTCATTTCCATTGCCTTAGCTAGTTTCCTTATTTTTAGAATTTTTCCAAGCTTTATATTTATGCTTTTAGTACGCTAATTTTTCATCAGTGATTTATTTTTATTTTCAGTTTTAATAAATTATATTAATTTTAATTTTCATATATTATATAAGTTTTATATTTTGATGAACAATAAATACTTTCCATGAATTTTGATATATTTCTATAGAATATTAAACCAAAAATTAATTTCAAAAATATATGTTTAATGTTTATACTAGTAATAAATAGATACAGTGGTACTTATAATGTGTATAGATAAGTAGTATTTATTCTGATTATACTGAGAAAAAGTTATCATAAATTATAATTGATTATTATGAAAATGTCGGTTTGAAAGAATGCTGAACACATTTTTGGATCATAAAATAGAAAAAAAAATTACAGTTAAAGATAGGTAATATTATTGAAAATTATCTGAGAAATCTTGAAAGTTTTAAGTTAATACAAAAATGTAAATTTCATTAAGTAGGTATTCATTATAAATTATTATGTATGAAATACAAAATATTTTTAATATTTAAGTTCGTTGTGCGGTTTTTTTTTATATTGTTTTATAATATACATTATACATATATTATATAAGCGAATAATTTAAATATAATGATTGTTTTTAAAGAATGTTTTATTAGTATTATTAATATGATTTTGAAAGAGTCATAATATGAGTTTCAAAATAGTAAAATTAACTAGTAATCAAACATTATTGTACAACAAGCGGACTTTAAAGTTAAAACATATTATAATTTAAACAAAATTACTTTACTCCCTAACAATCGAAAGATTTTAAATATGATTAATATATTGTTAGCGTGTATTGTATACACTACACATATTTGACTATAGTACAATAAGTCATTTTAGTCATCCCCAGTTGAGTTGTGAAGCAGTCATGAAAATGGGATCATTTCACACAATAAATTAACTAAAGCGACACTTTATATAGATCTCTGGAGCACACAATTTACTTTAGACAAAAGCGTTGTCGAATAACATTAATTCGAGTTTATTCAGCCTATTTAGTTAGTATTCCATAGACAATATATACCTACGCATTTTAAGCATTTTGATCAAATATAAGAACCACCTAGTGTATAATAAATAATATATAAAATCAATGAGTAAATTACAACAATTGAATTTTGAATGGCAATCGTAAGTGTAATATTTATCTGAGCATGTGGTATAAAATAATATCTGAGTAAGGTTATTATAGAACATTACGATAAATATTTTACGGCCTGAAATTATTATTCATTTTTAAAATATATTGCCTATATTATTTTTATTTCACTACTATACATATTATAAGAATACTTTATTCCCAAAGTGTCTAAAGCAGGTATGTGACTATGTGACTTCAAGACGTGTTTTTTCTTATAGAAATCTTTGTGAAAATACTCACGTCCACTCATTCTTTTTTTTTTAATATTTATTTGTTTCCGTTTCTTTTGCTGAAGGGCAGTATTATTTTGTCCAGTTTACAGAAGAGTCCTCCTCATACGTTTTTGTGTAAAATTCCATAGTGTACGTGTGTGCAAAAGAACGTTAAAGTAATATAAAAATCGGACACTCTTTGAGTAACCTAATCAAATTTCCAACAATACAGTCTTATACTGTTACGCGATTGAAATAAAGATAGAAACACGTTTTTACCTTGAGAGTTTTATAAATACTATTTTACAGATTATTTCATTTTAATGTTATTTAAAAATAATTAGATTGATACTATCAAATAGTACCCATATAAAATAAGTACAAGTATCTATTATTTCGATATATTATTATTTTGTTTAATGTACTTTTATTAGTAGTGCCAAAAGAAATAGAAACTTCACATTTGTTTGTTTCTAGTATACATTTATAGAAAAATTCATTCATATTAAAAAATTGAACCCAAATTTACATCTGCCTGATAGACAATAATAAATTATAAAACATTATATTTTAATTATATTATTGTGCTGGAAAAATATTTATATAGTGTTCCATAATAATTATTCTATAACAATTACTGTAAAAATTTACGAAATTGCCTATTGATAATATTTATACGTTATATATAATATATTAATTCAACGATGTATATCAAAATTAAAAAAGCACTATCCTTCTTTAGTTTGTCAAACACAATTACGGCCACAAGCTAAAAAGGAAGGAAAAATTATTGTCGGCCATTTATCACCAAAAAAAAAAAAAAAATACAAAGGTTGAAATTAATACAAAGAGAGAAAGAGAAAGAGGAAGAAATTAAAAACTCGGAAAAATTCTTCCACTTTTTTAATATTTTTTTTATCGTTGAAATGCCGCAAATTATTATTATTTTTTTTTTTACAGACATTGAACGAGTTTATGTTTGATCTCGGTAAACGTGGCAAAATCAGAGGAACCGGATCCGAGTAGAAATACGTAAAACATTGGTGGCATAGTAATGTTTGTTTCGCATGTTGTTTTAACGTCTGCCACGGCGGCAAAAAAACCTAAGTCTCGCTATAATGGCAGTGGCAATGGCAGTTGTTGTACATACAAAAAATTATTCACGAAAGCGGTCGATTGTTTAGCACCCAACGGGCCGTGTAAATTTAATGAAGTGCTTTTCTCGTAGAACCATTATATATATAAATATTGTAAAACGTGCATTTATGTGTGTGTTTATGTGGAACGTGGGTGTATTATATTAAATTATTTTAATATTTGACTTCGGACAACATTGCTTCGAAAATCCCCTCAGTACCAGCAACGGTTGTCCTTCTAGTAGGGTACGCCTCAACTTACTACATATAGCTATAGATACTGTTGTGGCCGTTATTTAGATACGAAAAACACAGCATAAGATATTTTTGTTATATCATATTATTTTGTGCAGAATTCGTTTTACCGGTCTTATCCAATATTTGTGTTTACCATATTATTATTATTATTATTATTATTCACCTTAACGGTTAGGGAGTATGTACAAGGTAAGGGGTGAGTACCTAATCAAAAACGGGGTGTTGTTGGTATACTAACACGAACCTTTTTACATGATTAAAATTATAAATTATATTATACTTACGGAAACTATTTTCGTGGCTAAAATAACTAAAAATGCCTCTCAAATACATTTTTGACACGCGTTACTATTGAATGACAGACATTATCATAAATGTATTACATTTTCATTGATTAGTATTAAATAGTATAGTATTTTCAATCGATACTTCTTATAGTCTGTAAACAACAAAAATAATTTTAACATGCATAAAGTATATCAAAATAATTCACCACTAAATTAATAAATGAGTTAATACTAATATATTTTATTTCACGAATGGTCAATTGAATATGATATACATATATTAAATTTTATACTTTTTACGTAATTACAATTGTATTTCACTATCATTCATTTAAAAAGTGACATTTTTATCGGACTAATATTTCATATTTAATTATATTTAATAAAAAACAAATATTAAGTAACCTGGGTGGTACACACTATATTACTATTATTAATTAAGGAATATATAATACATTTTAATGATTGTATAAATATATTATAACCGAAGAATAATTTACAAGGTTAATTCGAATAATATTAGTATTTCTTTACGTAATTAATTAGTTTATGTGAGTGACATGTGTACATAATTTGTTTGTTGAATAAATTTATCTACAAAACATATTCAACAATAAGTTATCAACATTATATCTAAATATAGCTCACAAATTATAAACCTATGAATTGATAAAAATCAACTTTTTATGACATTTTTGACATTCAGTGTTAAATATTACTAAAAAAAAAAAAAAATAGATAATACAGTTACTGATTAAATATAAAACTGAGAAGTATGCATACATTAATGTTTAATTAAAATTGAATTTTACAAAATATTGATGAACTGTCTATAAATTATTCTCAAGTAATGGTTTAACAGTATGGTTTTGTTCAAAGTTTGCACATTTTCTTAAAAAGTTTGTTGGGTTTATACTTTATAAATTATATTACGTTTTGTTGTTTCTCATATATAGACACCACCCTCGACACAATTTACAAGTAGGTAACAAATAACTGTATAAATTCACTTTCATATGCTTAAATGGATAACACTAAAGAATAGTTAGTACTTTCTAACAATTTATCAATTTAATTTCTATCCAAGAAAGTTAAATCTGTAGCCCTTAGATATTGCTTAATAATATGAACTGGCTTAATGATATTATTAGTTAGATTTTTCTAACAATCAATACCAACACTCAATATAATTTAACCATTTTATCTAGTGTAATAGCTTGTATTTTATCGCTATAATGTTATTTTGAATAAAAAAACATCATAATACAAGAGACGAAATAATATACTAGATCTATTTATTTCATAAGTATAATAAAATATAAATATAGGTCATCTACACTATAGTCATAACTTGCATATGTTTAAATGTACGAAAGCTATATATTTATTTTGGGATCGATAATTATTAACTGGTGATATAATAATACATGTCTCTCTGTACAATAATTATATTCCTATAAAAGTATACGAATAACAAAATTATTTATAAAGAAACTAAATAATTAAATATGTTAGAAACATTATAATGCCTATATATTTTAAAAATTTTTAATTTAGTTTAATAAATATTTAATTAAGTAATCAACTTGTCGATTTTATCATAAGTTTTGCAAAATTCTGGGTATTCAATCTTAAAATGTGTATACTTAAAATATAATGTTTGTTTCCAATAATTTAAACAGAATATATTATTTAGAGCAAATTAATTAAGTATAGATAGAATTATAACTATGTGAGTTACAAAACACTTCCCGATGTTTTTACTCAATGTTTCTTTTGAAGAAACTTCGGACTTTAAAAATACGCTTACGCAGCATAGCTTTAGATTTAACAAACTTAAAGTGGATATATTAATAATTCCAAATACAACAAATAGAATTATATTTGCAACTCAAACAGGTGAAACTCAAAATGGTTCACGGAACTCTTTTTAAAAAGTTAGATATTCTAATTAAAGTAAAATTAGTTTTAATTTTAAAGTGTTCAAAAGTTTAAAAATAAATAAACAAATATTTTAATTAGAAGAAATTATTTTTGTAGCCATGGTTTTTAGAGACGTATAAATTCAAGCACAATCTACTTGTTAAAATGGTTAGATGAAATATTCAACTTAAAGTTTTAATGAGCTGAATGTAAATAGCTTATAAACTACATATTGTATTGTTTGCCTATGTATATAATTTTTAAAATATAGAAATAATTAAACATTATTTTCTTTTTACTAGTACAGTAATCATTAATTTTATATTTTATATTAAATCATATTTATGCAATCGATTTGTGACTGTTAAATAACAATAAATACATCTATTCTAAGAAAATATGATTTAAACAGTAAAAAGTAACTATATTAAATACCTCAATATTTATAAAATCTAATAATTAACTTTCCATTATAAATGATAATTTATTACAAATTAATTATTTTTCAGTACCTAAGTATAAAAAAAAAGGATTTGTTAGATATATTATATACATAACCTTCAAACGTTTTCGATGATGGGGACTTAACATTCTTCGTCCGGGTAGGAACTAAGAAGGGATGCAAGTAAATCCTAACAAACGACGTAGCTACCGAGGTCAACAACACCACAATAGGATGTAAAATCCTCAGGTTTTCGTCAGCTGCATAGCTGCAATAGGAGGGTTATGTAGTAACTGTCAGAGTAGCTTTGGTCTGTGTACTATAGAGGGTGTAAGGAGGATCAACGATTTGCAAGCACAGCGAACCGAATTTGTGTCGGTATTTGATTACCGGGATTTGTCTCCACAAGAAAGGATTTGCATTTCCCAACCAAAAACGGGCCAAAGAGAAATACAACAGGTAGCTTTAAGTAGGTAGATAAGTAAAGTACAATTTCCGGAGATTGGCCGAAAATGCTACAAAGAATACAACCTTCAAAACCACTCAATCACATTTCTGTATTACACCTACAAATTTCTAACTACAACTAGCACTAACTAATCTATTAGTTATAACTATTACTTTTTTTATGACTGTCGATGGTATATATAGTATAGAATAATCTTAACTTTTGTGTAGTTGGCGTTGGACTAATTCCTTTTGTGGTTTCGAGAAAAGCTAAAAATAAATATTGTTTATAAAGATGACTTAAAAATGTTTGTAATAAACTTGAAGTCGTTAGATCCCTCGTATATACATCCATCATCTATAATCTAGATATCAATCAAGTAGTTAACTGCTTTTGAAAATATATAATAATTTTGAATCTAAAATTTGATTAAGAAAATCATTAAAATATTTATAGAACAATCGATAAATTTTATCAAGTTTTTCACAAAAAAAAAAATTATTAGTTAATTATTTAAAAGAAAATATCTTATTTATATATTGTTTTAAGGTGATAATATAAAGATAATATTTATTTCTTGAAAAATACCAAATAGCCTCAAAAATGTATGCTCTTAGAATAACCAAAACTATGATTCTGTAAAAATGTCTAACTTTTATCTGACGAAAACCAGTTTATGACATTATAATTAAAATTGTGTCGATATTAATATTTTTTACTATCAAATATCTCAAATTATGATAATTTTTGTTAACAAAATTCAGATATTATTCAAAAATCTTCGGTTTCAAAAAACTATATTCGACTGTATATATAGTTTCTCTGATTAAGATCGATAAAATTGTGTTTTAAGATAGTGTGATTTTCTAATTATTTATGAGTTTATATTCAAAAATAAATATGTATCAAAAAAATCTAATTGTAATTAATTAAATATTGAAAAATTTAACAAAATATGCAATCATTAATAATCTATACAACTAGTTATATAACAAGTAATCTTATACTCAAGAGAGAAATTAAAACCGTTAAACAATAAAGACGAGTAGACATATTAGGTACCTTGGTACCTTATGCATTTACATTTCAATTAATATGTTAATTAGTTTCAGAACAACAAAAAATATATAATTTCGATTAGTTACGAGCTGTTGCACATATTTTTTTTGGACCATTTATTTTAAACGAAATGCAAAGTCTTTCGTCTAATCAAGTAGATAGGGACACTAGGTGGTAAAGCGATTTTGGTGAGATAATATTTCACATATTTGTTGACTTTTATTGTAGTTTAATGTTTAGTTTGCTACATATACATACAAAACTAATTAACACAAAAATGTGTAAAAGTATTTCAACACTATTGAAAGCATTTTCAACAATATTATAATACTTAATGTGTACAAATTGGAAGTAGAAACATTGTATGCAATAAATATATTATGTTTTATAAAATTATATTATAGTGAAATTGTTATATTGAATTAATAATAGTAAAAATAATACCATCAAGTTTCATGTTATGTTTTGCAAATTAAATTTATAATACCATACTATGTATGTATACATTAAATGTATGGTAAATTAATACCTCAACAATTAAAGATACAAAATAGACATTACATACAAATTAGTTTAATCTATAAAACTATAAACTTATGTTTATTTATTATATTTCTCACTTTCATTTTAATTATCAGAAATAATACACTATATCGAATATCGTATACATAGATATATTTTTCTTATATACTTAAGGAAATTGTAGTAAGTCATAATGAATACAGAAACTATGAATATTATAACATATGAATCGTGTTAAAGTTATTTATATTTAATTTATCACGCTCTAGGGATGGTCTGAACAAATATATAAATATGGATGTTAAGTCTGATTACATGGTTATACAGTTAGACGTATTATATGATTTACAGCAGTCGGTACCCCAAGAAAGCCAAAAATCATCGGGTATATTGAAGTTATAGAGCGATTTTAAATTACAAATCGAATACTTCAAAAACCAATGAAATAAATTATAATCATACTTACCAACCTACATTATATTGCATCGAATATCACCCACTCTTATTTATTATGAAACTCGTGTTGAATAAAAAAAATGGGGATGCGTAGTTTCAATATGTTGTGGTGCATAAATACTATAGCATCGCTAAGTTTTTGTTGGCTGAAGTGCCAAACTAACGTGTTTTTTTTTCGAAAATGACTCTACTGAAGTTTATGTATCACTTCTTTGAAACCCTCCGAGACCATAATAATACAGTTGCCCGAACTCCGATACGAAACTTTCGTACGTGGTCGTTTTAACTTAAGACGTTCGAATATAGAACATCGCTATACTTATGTGTGGTTGTAGGCTGAAATGTGTGAGTGTAGACGTTTGTTATGTTGGCACTTTACGTACCAATTAAAACAACTCAATATAAATTACCAAGAAACATTGTTTTAAAACTTCCTCCAAGTATAAATACATTTTAATCTTGCTTTTTAAAGTTAACAACACGAAGTACACTATACAATATTATAATATCGATTTAAATTAAATAATTCACAGGATATAGATAATGTCTGCAACGAAGGTAATACGAAAAGTACCTAGTCAGAATAAACTTTGTGATGTGTACATTTAAGAGTATAATAATAATAATAATAATATGCTATTTGCGTGTTATTTAATAAAATAGTTAATTTAAATAAAATTATTATGAATCAAAAGATTATTAAATACATAAAATATTCTAAAAAATACAATATTATTCGTTGGAAAACTATTTGGTGTTCATTAAAAATTAGTTAACTTCATGAAAACATTTTTATTGTTTATTTTTAAGATACAATAATTTTACTATGTACCCACTTATAATAACTAACTAATTATATTTTTAAAGCTAAAGTTATAAATACTTATAAATTAGTTATAACTAAAATATTGTTAAATAAAAATAATAGGTTATAATAATAAAATTAAGTGCCAACGTCAACCCAAAGACCAATAAAAATTGTTTGGCAGATAACACATTAAATACATTCATACGTTTGCATAAAATTACCATAAAAGTTATTTGAAAAATATTATATACCTGAATTAAAAATATTCTAATAAAGAATAAATTATTATCCATTTTGTATAATATTATTAACAATCAATAAATATTTAAACACTTCTATTGTAAATAATATTTTGTCGAATCTACTTTAAATAGTTTAAATTTTAGTTGTACAAATAAACATATACATAGAGAAATAAATAAAATAATTTATTGTAACAAATAATTAATTTATTACATTTTTAGTGGAGTGCTATTATTAGTCTTACAACGAAATATGAATTTTTTTATATGCAAAACTTTAAGTTTAGAAATAATTATCAGTGACTGACATATTTAAACACTCTGTAATCTGTATATGTGTTATGTCTGTATTAACATTATTATGATTTTTAAAATATTAAATATATTCATTACAATAGGAGATAGAATTAAGCTTTATAGTAAACTGTGTATACTCAAATCTATTAAAAATGAGTAACAAATTATTTATTGGATGTGCCATTTGATCAATTTTTGAAAATTTAAAATTCAAAACAATACTATATACGCAAAAAAGTATGATATTGAAAAGAAAAATTAACAAAAAAAAAAAAAAAAATACTTGGAAAAAGGTGTTTTTAATGACAATTTAATAAATAAGACAAAAAGAGAATCACATGCCATAATTAATGTTTTACGAATATTCGCGGCGTTGTACGATCTTTAAATATAACACCGCGTTGTTTTCATTACCTATAATATTAGCTTTACACTTATATACAATACACATCACACATGACAAGGGAAGGCATAAAAATAAAAGTAATAATTCCGTTGGGATAGCAATGGCGGAGTTGCAGTGAATTTATGTGATATGCTGCCAAGCGTGTTTAAGAATAAAAAATTTAAAACACAATTTCCCGAGGAAACGGTACCGCGAATTTTGAGATAACCCGCGTGACTGATCCACCACCGCTAACTCCTATTCCATGGTTTCTTACACCCCGCACCCTAAGACTAGCACGTTATACCTACGTGGGTTGCAGTACAGTACACATGTTGGGGAATAGCGATTTGCGAGTGCTGCATTCAATATACATGAGATCTAGTTTGTACACTCCATACTACTATATGTATATAAATACATACATGGTTTATATAGACGGCAGAGTTGTTACAGAGAGGGAGTGCGAGCCGACGGCAGAAAATATAGTCATTCTCTCTCATAATGGAGATTTAATAAAACGTCTTGGAAGCGAATTTCTGTTTTCCAATATATATATATATACATACATAATAAAATCGTCCGCAGATTTAAGCGCCGCCGGCGGAATGCACCCCAAGAGCTCGTATGTGCGGCTTTATTCGCCAAAGATCGCAAGCGCGACTATAATATTACATACGATATACCTAGCTTCCAACATTGCAGCCGTCACCGTCACTATATGTTGACAAGAGGGGTTGCCCGTGAAATTACAACTGCTGCAACTGCTACAAACTACTATACTGTTACTGCTGCTGCTGCTACTGCTGATGCTAACCTTTATTATTATTATTGCTATATTTGATATGCACCAGCGCAAAAGGAACCAAGATGCGTACACGCGACCGGATACGGATGGAGTCTGACACCAAAAACCGTCTCTGACAGAACCGGAAACGATTGTGGAGGGTGGACGATGTGCGAAAAATTTAATTTCACCATACGATTTACCGCCTCTTTGATTTCGTCGTACTCAGTGCTTGTGCACGATCTGTAGTGAAACCGCACAATATGCACACGCAGTTTCTTTATACTTTTAACACTTTTTTTTTATATATCATATAAACTATCACTATATACTATGCACACCACATAACAGTAAAAATTAATTTAGCGAGTGACCGCCGAAGAAAATCCGACAGTATATTTAACGGATATCGAAGAAATACACGAAGGCGGTATTAAAGTATTCTCGCATTCCTCCAGATGTAGATTATTACTTATTACAGTTAGCTCATTCAATCACATCAATCTACTGCTGTCTATTCGGTAAGTAGTTAAAAAAAAAATAAATGAATAAATAAAAAGAAACAAAAAGTAAAATGGATAATGGTTTTAGATGTAAGGCAGCCAAAAAGTAAATCTTTGAATATTGCCTTAACCTGTCATATTTGTAAAAACTGTGATGATTTATTCTTTTTATTACGTTCAAGGAACTCGGTAACAGTGGAAATGATAAATATTAAAATGAACTTTTTCCCAAGAGCAAACGTCTCTTGTGTGGGTAGCGTAAAACGCGTTTTAAATAAACTTGTGATGAAATGTTTGACGTGTAACGCGTGTAATTAAAACAACTTAGAACTTTAACACGAATGTTTGACTAATTCGACCAAATCCTACGTTATTATTTACAATAAATGCAACCATGAACATAGGCAGTCGCTGGTTTATATTATAATGTACACATATAGTTGATAAATTTACAATTCATGGGACTGTGTTGGATTCATAAAAGCGTATTTCGAAAAAAGCAATGTAGTATACTTACATAATTAGTAAATATACATTAGAATTATACTTTGTTCGCTCAACTTTTAACATTTACAGGTAGAACAAGTTAAATTTAAATTTATAATTGATACTAATAGTTTTTCGGATATAAATTATTTTGTGTGGATTCGTATGCATGTATCAATCGTATTTAAATTTTAAATATTAAACGCTAGTCGAAACCTTTAAGGCCAGTTAATAATAATTATAAAGGCTTTAAATTCTACATTAACTCAATGAACCAAATTTGAGTTGACAAACATAGATAGTGACTAAGTCAATCACTTGCTTTTTTGGTATATACATGAAGATTAAAGTGAATAAACCAATCGACCTACAGACGGTTCACAAGTAAACAATTGATACGCATACCGAAACCGTTTGAGTGTCTACACACCATAGAGTCCGTTTTGTCATGATTAATGCATGTGTTGTGAGGTGAAAATCGGAGTACGGCGATATTGGCTGGAAACCTCGCAAGCAAGACGTATACGTATAGACTATTATATGAAACAAACTAGATGCACGTTTCCTGTTAAACGTCTCTCCGCGTATTCCAGAGAAGACACTTATGATAATTATTGTCGATGAGATAAACACTTTTACACTCGATACTTACACGTCATTCACACGGGTATAATATTATGTTTTCCACCCACGCCATCGTGAATATCGAGCATCGTTATAGGTACCACAAAAACAAATATCATCTTACTACTCCAATCCACAAACTCGAATAATATTTCCTGTCCCAAAAGTATTCTGCGCACTTATACGCCACAATTAAAATCACCCGTCGAGCCGTTTCAATTAGCATCCGTCGTCGACAACTTCGTCTTCTCTCCCGCCATACCACTTGAACCAGAGTACGGGCGCGCGCCCTATTACACACGCTTATTATTTTATAGTATAGGTACACATTGTTTTCCATCCATGACTACCCCCTTCTTCCATTCTTGTCCCTAGAGACGACCGTTTGTTTTTCTGGGTATACCTCCACCATAGCGAAGGCGCAAAACGAGTGTTTTAATTAGACCGCTGTTCTTCTGTACACAATTTTTGCCCGAGACATAAACAGACCGAACCGTACCTCGACAGTCTCTTCGTTTCACCCCTCCTCATCATCGTACAACAAAAGAGAAAACTGCGGTGGTGGACATAATATATATATTGTATGTAAATATATTTATATAATGTATACAGGACCTCAGATGAGCACCAATTAACCGGGAAAAACGACGAAATTAATAAACATATTAATTTCTCATGTCGCGGATGGTGGTGGCTTCGTCGTTAACTTGATGCTCGAGTAGTATTATTCCATACTTCCTTCAGTCAACAGCGGTGCTTTTATTTTTAATTTCTCCCCTTAAACCATGGTTTTTTATTAATTTCCGTGAATAAAATTATAATATTGTATACACCTAAGTAGGTATAGACAAAAACATATTGTTACGGATGCGCAGATATTGCACCAATGACGGTGTGGCAGAAGGGACGACGACGTTTCAACGAGAAATAAAGTGGTTAAAATTCCAGTAAGGTCGAACGTTGCCGCGCATTAAAAAAAGTTTCGTCGTCACAGAGCTACAGCTGGTTTTTTACATACTTTGATTCTTCGGACGTCATAAAACGATTTAGCGATGGTAAGATATTTTATATCTCAAAAGAACATAATTTAATTATTTATTATTATTATTATGATAATAATACTATATGGGTAGTAATATCACCAAAAACTTGTTTATAAATCGTAAGCGTACAAACTTGTTCAAAAATTAATAGTTTCTCAATAATTAATATTAAAAAAAATATTGAAATAGGTACAAGTTTTTCCTACTCAAAATTAATAAAAACCAAAGAATTAAACAATTCAGTAAAATACTTCTCAAAGTTGATTTATTCCATTATAACATACAACCTAAATTTTAAATTCAACTCACTTAAACTATATTTTAAGTTTACTATATAGTTTTATTTGATCGGTTTAATGACTTTTTAGTTTTTATTCGTTAATTGCTTGAAATGTAGTACACCAAACACTTTCGAAATAAATAATTCAAGAGGATAATACTTATAATATACCTGTGAAAGTGTGAACACCACTATATACTCGTATGATTGGGCTTGGTAGTGTGTGCCAATTTTCATGATGTTATCAGTTACGCACGGTAGTGGTGGAATTTGTGAATCTCCATGTAAATATATATATACTAGACACCCAGTGAAGTTTTTGGCTCCCCCCGGACCTGTGATCATACCAGCGATAATATTGCGAACGGATTTCAGCAAATCCACGTATTGTACCTGTGGATTTAACGTGATTTTTGTCACGCGTGAACCGCTTTTACTGACCATTTGATTTCGAGAAAATCGGGTAACGCTTTATATATATTATAAACGAATACACATTTTATTTTATATTTTTGAGGTTTGTGTTTTTCAAATATCAAGACAATTCTATGGTATCGTACATAAAATATTATATTTTAAATACGTTTTATGCGAAATTCTGAATAAGAAAATTTCTAAAAAATATCGGAACAATCAATAAAATATAATGTTTATTTTAGAAATCAGTGAAATATATAATATTTTATTAATTCTATGCTAGTTGTTGCATATTAAATATTTTTAAATGTTCGTTTGCTTCTTTGTGTTGGAATTTAATAAAATATGTTATAACATTGTATCGGTCAAAATATAATATATAATAAAATACACAGTACACTATAGTAAAGTTACTCGTATTATTACATTAGGTAGGTAATGTTATTATTTTATTACTATTAATAACAATAAAACATATGGTATTCACGAGACATTTTAACTCTACGACTTAATCGATTATTTCTTTAATTACCTATATTACGATTTTTAATATTAAACAATTATAATCGTAAAACATAATCATATTATATTGACATTTACAAGGTGAATATTTTATTTAAATATAAATAGTTACTGAATTTGTCACTAACATTCACTGAAACTTATTCAGTGAAGATGTTATCGGAAAATTTAAGATATATTCAAATACCCTCTCATTTTTCTCAGTATAGTAAGTTTTTTATTGCACCATTACGATTAAGAATAAAATTAAATTTAAAATTAAAATATACTTCCAAATACATTAAAATAGTGTTATAGGTATATTCAAACTAATCAGTTAAAAAAAAACATATATGATAATATTTATTTCATACTATTTTATTTATCTATGTATAGTTAATAATATAGAACAGTGGTTTCCAATCTTTTTAGTACCGTGACCCGAATTTCCCCCAATAAATATTTTATGACCCACATTGTTTCATTTTTCAAAAAGTAGTGAAAAAAAAATTTGTATTATATAAATATGTGTACATTTTTATTAGGTATTTAGTACGAATTATTATTTGTTACCTACGTAATTTTTGGTACTTAATTGCTAACAAGGATATTTAATAATATAATAATATATTTAATATTAATTTAACATAAATTTCCTGGAATCTATATTATTCAAAAAATTTTCGCGACCAACACTTTGAGAAATGCTGATAAAGAACATATACAGTTATTTTTCAATTATTCGTGTGTGAAAGCACATTTTTCAATTTTATTAAAATGTTTCATTGTATAAAATTAAATTTAATTACGAGGTGGAAAAACATTTATATCATTCCTAGTAAACAATCCTATTTTAATGTATTATTTATGTTTTTTAATTGCAAATTTTATGAAAGTCTTACATATAATATGAAACAATCTCATAATTTGACGAAAACTTTTATAGGATCATGCAAATGTGCATGTTGTAGGTAGATATAATATAAGCGCATTTAATATTTATATTTTAATGTTTATCATCAAAAATATTATAGAAAACATTTAATTATTATCATAACATTTACGGTAGGTAGGTCAATGAAAATAATTTTAATATTAGTATACTAGTGATGTCAATGGTGACATTATTATTATTATTATTGTAAATTGTATTGTATTTTTACTATCCAAAATAAAAATAAGTGTATTGTATAAAAGTTAAATCGATATTTCATATAGTTGTATTAACTTGGTTACTACCTACGATACAGTCTCATAAAGTTTCGGTGCTCGTCCGTATCCGTGTCATAATGGTAAACCGCAACTAGTGGCATATTTGTCACACTTTTCAGGGTCGGAGGAGGGGGGACGATAAGTTATTTTTCTTCACCTAGCCCTTACTACTTCTGTTCACGAAACAAATATAAAATACGTACACGCGATATGATAATGTAATAATATGCGAATTTTATAAATTTGTTTTTCTCCTATAACCATGTACCTATATACCTAACAACATATACAAGTATAGATAGAAAAGTTGTAGTATTATGTTTGTGCATTCAATTATATACAATAATATTAATACGAAATAAAAAACCTATAAAAAAATCGTAAACACAATTTACAAGTTTTGTTTTTTTTTTTTTTTTTGTGGAAGAGAAGTTTGAACTTCTGGTGTTATTTAACTAAATTATAGAAAACAGTGTATACAATAGTTTATGTGAAATTATTATAAGTATAATAATCTGTAACATGTTAATTGTAAGTACACGTAAATATAAGGACAATAATTCATTAATAACCCAATAATAAGTAAAAACAATTTTAAACACGTTTGACATTTGATTACTTTCAGAAAACAGTTGGGTAGCAAAAACATTAGTCTTCGTGACTTCAAACGGTCTAAACTCGAAGAAACAAGATAAATGACTAAAATCTGAGTACTGATAATACTAATAAATAACAATAAACGAGTGTTTTGAATTCCTTAATGCATTCGGGTGTAAAGCTTAGTATATAATTGCTAATTTAAGTCATTGTAATTTTAGTCTACTGTTGTTTCAGACAATTTATTAAACTGAGTAATATATTAAAATAATGTATTCTAAAAATGAACAAATCGTTAAAAATCAGGACTTACGGTCCGAATAAAATAGTACAAATTATTTTCAAAGTATAATTTTAAAACATTTTTATAAATTGTGAACATTATCACATGAATTAACATCATTTCAAACAATTATTTTCCTAATTATACCTAATACTCATTAAATACGTATAATACAAAAATTTAAAGTAATAATATTTAATTATAATATCATCAAGAATGGCTTTTCGAGATTAATTTACTACAGTTTATTTATTGAAAATGGACAATTCATGTACCTAATTTGAAATTTCACTAAGATCATTATTAACCAATTATTAAGCAAAACATTTAAAACAATGAAAGAATATTTTTATCATATAATTTATTTCACTTATTATAATAATAATTATTAATTCAATAAATACTCAATTTAAATGTATTACTTAACTAAAACAGTAGTGTAGGTACTTGATAAAATAAAAATTAAGATTAAAAAAATATATATATTATTAACTTTTATACAAAATAATCCAAAAAATAAATTGAATGTTTCACTTTGATTAAAGTCCTATATGTAATTTAAGTAGTGATCTTGTTTATTTTTTATTTAAGTTAATTTAAATTCGCAATACCTATGACAAATGAATAAATTTAATTTAATTACGTAGTAAATAATTAAAAGGTGAAAAGTAAGTTAAGTAGCAAAATAAATAAAATGTTTATCTGCTTTTTTTTTAATTTTTAATTTTATTAATATTTTTAATTTTTAAATATTAATTAATACTTATCAAATCTGAAAAATACCTTTGTAAACAAAATATAATTATTATTGAGTATATAGAATACATTTTTGTTTGCAAACAAAATTTTGAATTTTATTGTTTTTACAGTTCATGAAATATCAGTTAGGTACTGAAATTATGTTCAAAAGGACAAACATTTTAAAGATCAAATCAATGAATATTAAATATCTATTCTATATTTTAATTAAAGTGTTTAAACATCAATTTCAATAACCGTATGGTAAATTGAGCATATATAGACATAATACTTGTTGAGTAAAAACATTATAATCCACCTGAATACGGCTAAAATTTCTCTACAAAAGTAAATCAATAATATAATCACCATCATGATCGTTGCTATGATCATCGAAATTTTAAAAGAATTTTAAATATTTTTCCAACTTAAAAACTGTGATAAACAAGACCTCAATAATACGGCTATAAGACAACAAACAAACAACGCATATAAAAACTACGGCACACATATAAACCAATTAATATTATAATATTATACATTATATTATATTATTCTCACTTTGGCGGCGATGGTAGTAGTAGCAGTAATATCGGAGTTACGTCCACGGTCGCGATCAGTTACGGACGGGACACGCAGTTGCAGCCGAACATGACGCGCTGGTCGTACCGGTCAACCAATGTCGGCGACGGCCCGAAGAGATTTCGAGCAAAAAATTAAAACGATTGTTTTTTATGCTCTAAAAACGGATGATGACATAAATACTATTTAGTGGTCATCGTGTTTTAAAGAAACAACACCACCTGCTGGTGCCGATGTGTACCTACTAATATCGGATCGTTACCCGGCGAGTGTCGATCGGAAAATATGACTTCTTCGTTTTTTTTTTTTTTTTTAATTATTTCTTTCTAAATTGTTTTATAATACTTATATTGTCAAGCGTACGAAACGTGTGTCGAGGAGCAATCCCAGTCGTCACGTCTTTCGGTTGCGTTATCGCGAGACGGCGTGCGGTACGTAACTGTGCTAGCGTGTACGCGGGCTTTCGACTCACGGCCGAACGATACTACAGAGGGTTGTTTAGCCCGAGTGGCGGCGCTCAAGTCACACGACCCCTCTAGTTGTCCGTCTGGATAAACGGACTGAAAAAAACCATGTTTCTTATATATTGTATTTATGTAATGTGTATATATAAATTCCAACGTATGTCCCGTGTCAATCGGAATTGTTAAAAAAAGTGCCACCCTCGTCCATACGATTATATGTATATTGTAGAAAGTATAATTTTTTACATGCTCTACTAAGCCTATCGTGTTTTTTTTTTTTTTTTTAGATCGACTGTCGACAGTCTGTTATTTTACAACAAATTGACAAATTATGTGTACAACGTTTTTTCTCGTCTAAATGTTTACATTTAATGTTGAATTATTATATTGTATACGATATACATGGATTAGGTAACATCGAGATCAATAACTATTTGATTCATTTGAAGATTTATTGGTAAGTGGTCGCTTACTGCTTAGTTTGTTTTACTTAGTATTTTTATTATGATTTGTGAATTTGTGATACACTTACCTAAAAGATTTTATATCAAATATGGATAATATTATACTTATATACATCTGTTAAGTCTTAATCACCTAAGGTGTTTCATCTTTTTTCAATTATGTTTGGCATTGTATCATATCTGGTTTATAAATATTATAAATTTATAAGGGAAAAGAATCAAAGAATTACTCGTCTATTATTATATGCATTACGATATTATGTGTTTTTATACTAAACTTCTACCTAAAATCTTATGAATACAGTTGTAGTACATGTATAATATACTAAACTACTAAAAAAAAAAATCGCGTTCATCAAAAAAAAATTAAACAAACAAAATTGCTTTTTGACAATAATTAATTGTATTGTTTTTTATAGTCTTTAGTATTAAAGCTAAAATGCACGTAAAAAATATACTTTTCATTTAATTATTTAATTATACTAATATAGTAATTTGACGACCTCGTTCAACCATAAACAAAACATTACATGACAAACACGATTATCAGTGTGTAATTTTAAATTCAATAACATATTTTTTATATCAACAAACAAATATACGTATTTTAGCACCATTGTATATTGCATATAAGATAAATCATTATTTGATATCTATTTTTTCTTTCATAAATTAATTATTTCTAAAGTATAACCAACTGTATAATGGTTTATTATATAATACTATTTATATCAAATTAAAATAGATAAGAATAGGTAGGCACACAACTAGAAAATTGTTCATGTAGAACAGTGTAACAGTACAATAAGAATTTTATTAGTCTCCAGAATTCAAGAATTTACGTAATTAATTACATGTTCAGTTTTGAATTGGTACATAAAATACAAGATATAGAATGATTGGAAAATTGTATGAATTTAAAAGGTAGAATATAGTAGTGTGCTATAAAGAAAGAAAAGTTCAACCGAAAAGTATAATACGAAACAAAAAGAAGATATTTCCGTTGATCGCAAACCAACGAGCTATTGTTATGTGATTTTCTAATTTAGTAAAATAACTCAATGTTAGGTTATGCACAACATTTATGTAAATCAATTTCGGTACTTTTTAAAATAATAATATTAAAAACTATTTTTTTTTTTTTATAAACTATAACGTTACTATTGTAATATACTAAATGATAAATTACGTTTATTTTAATATTATTTTCATAAAACCAAATAACTACTGATCGAAATAAATGTTGAATATTATAATTTTTTAAAGAAGAAGAATATTAACCTTTATAATGTATATTTTTAAATTATTAAATATAATTCAAAGATAGTCTAAACAAAATATGTAGCTCTATAATATTATTAATATGCATAATTATATACATTTGATATCATATTATATAAGGTTAATTTATTTAGTATACTTAATTTTTTTTTTTTTTTTGATCAAATAATATAAATTCAAAATATTGATTATTGTATATTGTTAACTATGTATAGGTAGGAACCAAATCAAAAAAAAATAAAAAAAAAAATGAATAAATAAAAAAATAAAATTAGAATTTTAAGTAGAATATAGTTTATCAAACCAACCGTTAAAGTTTTTAGAGGCAGTAGACATTACAAAAATTATTATAAATTGTCACCCAGTATTGTAAATTCAGCATCATTACTATTAGACTAATATTAAATGATTAAGTGAATATTCCAAGATCTAAAATATTAATAAAATTGTTGTATGCTACCATTCTAATTGGATTAATTTTTTTAAAGAAAAAAAATCTATTTTTAAAGACGTATTATATTATATTAGCTAAAGATGAAATATTAATTTACAAATTTACTTAACTAATTAATATTATATTCAATTTGTTCACAGTGTAAAATTTATAAGAAATAATATACATTGTACATTACATAAATAAATCATAATAAAAAAGATACAACTCTAGTGCTTTGATTAAATAAAATACAAATACACTATTATACAGCATTACAGTATTACATTAATTCCATTTAAGTTTTAATATTATTAACACAACCGAATTTACGTACAAATAGATAATGGACTATCACGGTGGGATTCGTGTACCAAATGAGAATATCCGTTCTTTCGTTTCTACACCACGTAGAAACGTTATCAAAGATATTATAGTCAATATTGCACATTATCTTACTAAACCTTATTCCACCATAAACTGTATTTACACTCCGGAAGTTATCTATTTGACACCCCGTGAATATAAATGTGTAGAATGGATAAACGGTTGTCGGCAACATCTCTGAAATTCAATCATTTATGATTGTTAACGGTTAATTTTTTACCAGGACCAAGTAAAAGAAGATAAAATTATTTTAAAGTTTTCATATTCACAAATTGTATAGTCTAATTAAAAATATATGTATATATCTATTAATATCGTAGTACTAAATATTTATTAAAAATGTATGGTTTTCAATTTTCATATATATCGATGTCATATTTAGGTACAATAAAAAAAAATATGAATTAGATACCATTAGATTTACGAACTATATAGTAACATATAATGTATACATTATATAGGTAATAATGTAATATAGACACTCCAGAAATCTATGATAGATACCTATAGTTAAATGTTATGTATTAAGACGAAATTCATATTTTCTTTTAAACGTATGTTTAAATAATTTATTCAAAATTTAATTCTATTAAATTTTTTAATAGTAACAATAGGTTCTCCTAAAATACAATTTATAATTTTATTTTTACTCATAATCACATCTTAAAATCGAGTTTTAGAAAAATATTAGATTACCTAATAATTTAGTTTAAATAAAATCTGATAAGCTAAATACTTTTATTTTTAAACACTATAGAAGACCAACTTAATTTTTGTTTATTTTTAAACTAAAAAATGATTACTAGAATTGTGGTATATCGTTTAAAACCATTTATAAAAATATTATATTCACCATCAATATTGGAATACATTATTCTCTTTTTATTTAAAAATAGTTTAATCAGCATAAACTTTAACATAAAGTTAACTATTATATACTTACACGAGACATCGTTTTGCTCTGCTAAGCGTGTGAAAAACAAAGATAAGAAATGTAAATGTTGGGATCGTTACAGTTAAACTACCGTCATAAATGTTTTCAGTGGACCATTTGAATTTGATGATAATTTGAATTTACGAACATTAAACACTCGTTACATGTTAATGTAAATATGTATTATATTTACCTCCGACCAAATCTTAGAGATATTTTTTAGCTTCATTGATATTAATTAGTATTTTAGAAAATAGAAGTTCTTTATATTGTTTTTTTAAATCATAAAAATTTGCCCACATAAGTATTATTAAAATACTACTATCCTAAAAGTAAAATGGAATATAAATATATTGCATTTCTAAGTTTCAAAATGACAAACCTAATTAAAGCACTTCTATCGCGCCAAGAAATTTAAAACTCAACTATAATATTGAAAATTTAAGAATTAATATTTAAACATTTAAACATTGTTAATATTTTTTCTATGTAGAAAACTAAGTCCACGTGTACATTTTATTTTCAATAAATAAACTAATAATACATATATTTGACAATATATTGACAAGCATACATACAATTATATAAAAATGACTTGATAAAAAAAATTATAAATTTAGAACTAAATCTCAACATTCTAAAGTATAAACTTTTCTTACTACCCGCTTGACATTTGTACAATGGCTTACTGCAAATTTTATTCGATCTATATTTTATAGAAATTTTTTATTGATAACAATTTTTATAAAATAAGGCTCTCAATGTAATAGTTATAATATATATATATATATATATTATATATATTCAAAGAAAATTAATACGCAGCCATGTTTAGCCTCAACGACGCGTGAAAGGTGACTAAAAACATTTTTAAAACTCGTTTGTATCACTCAGCCAAGTAAATATTATTGTATGTACTCTGTAATTTGAACTCACGAAATCGGATAACGTATTTGTCAACATTATTCTCTGTTAAACAATGCACGTGATGATACATGCACGTCCTATATATTATGTTTTCGTTTAACCACGTCAAGAGTGAGAATGATATCATTTCAACGGTTGTTATTAAATTATACCTACAAATGGGTTAGATAATAACAAATTTCATATCGGATTAGTCTTTTTTCTGAAAACAGCATTGCAATAAGTACAACATACACATTTTGTGAATATATATATATAGGTATACTGGTCGTCATAATAATGGGTAAAAGTTCGTTGGATTAAGTTGACACTCATGTTAAAGCCTTTTCATAGGACAGAAATGGTCACCAGCATCGTTCACAACTGCAAGAGTTAGAATTTCGTTGTTTGAAATATATTTTTATCAATTTCCGCCAGTGATCCCAAAAAATGAACACTTTCGTTCGGTAAATCCCATGTCTACCGTACATTTTTTTTTTTAATAATGTTTTGACGAGATAAAAAAAAACATATGAACAAACAAAAGTAACTATATAGTTTTAACACTACCCTAGATTATTATAATATTGTTGGTTGTGATATTTTTACACGTGCTTTATTATTAAACAGGTTGATCGTTTTTTAACGCGAAATTGTCCCCACTATTTTGGTGAACTCATTTTGCAACGCTCTCTGTTTAAAAAGTCTATAAGACACGCCGTACATAATACGCTATGTACTATAATCTTATAATGCAGAAATATTTACTTTTATTTTTTCTCACACATTCAGTACCTTCTACAGACTTGACTTATATTATATTTTTCATAAATGGTATATCTGATAATATTACAATTTATATTGCAAACAAAATATTAAACGAATATCGTTGTAAATATATTTATGGTGAATTTTTATACTACATGATCTTACTTATTCACTGTGAAACATATATTTTCGTATATATAATGCCATATAAGCTACCATTATTTTTCAATATAATTATTTTGAATTTTTATACACACATACACACACACACACACACGCACACACACACACACACACACACACACACACACACACACACACACACACACACACACACACACACACACACACACACACACACACACACACACCACACACATACACACACACATACATATATAGGTTATAAAGGCATACATTTAAGTATAAAACCTCATCCTGCTAACTATATAATTATTATACATAAAATAAAGTTTTAAATTATAAAATCCAAACAATACTGTCATGATCTGGATATCGATTTTGAACTCCACCCCCTCTCCTACGCCATTGAAATTTCAACAAAACTTTAAAAAATATATGCTTATATTGTTTTTATATAAATCCAGAATATCCAGTTATCCAATATCTTCAGCTCGTATAATACAAAAGTATAAAATAAATTATGGTTTCCTTTAAATTAATTTATCACGAAATCTGTAACGCGATTCGCAAACTGTAGTAAAATATACTAGAAAATTGACCTAAAAAGTTTAACTTAAATCTAAAAACCAACTGAATATGTGATCATAATTTTACCATACGAGTATATTGGAAAACATCATTATAATTATATAAAAATAATCTATCCAAGTGTAATAATACGTGGCTATGTTATCGTGAAAATCCTGAAAATAGACAAACAATATCGGCATAATCTACACAATCTAATACTAGTTTTATTATTGTTTCGATTTTCATTAATTTAACAGTATGATTCTAAGCGTTAAATAATATTATTGTATTAATTTATAAAATTAAACGTGTTTCAATCTTCGATTAGTTAAGCAAAAGACCAAGCACTTAAAAGAATTTCAAAAGACATTTCAATGATTTAAAAAGCGTTATAGTATTGATCTGAACACGTATTTCCTTGAACTTATATTGTAAGGGTAATACGAGTAATTTTGTACAAACCGAGGTTACGTTGACGTTGATCGTATAGAACATACGATGACCGTGTTGATACATTAATATTTAGGTAAGTAGCGCGATTAGAGAACATATTTGAACCACGTAATTCTCAAAAACAATTTTTATAGGTAAAGCTGGTAGGGGAATTCCCCGAGTCTAGGTAGGTAATAAACTTAAATAATAATTTAAATAAACAACTCAGCTATGTATAACTAATATAACTGAAGACTACACTGAATAAAAAATGATAGATAACTAGCAATCACTTATTAATATAACTAAATTACATGAATCAAAAGCTTGACTGTCTCGATAAGTATGAATAGTATGATACTTATTTTATTTATTAAATATTAAAAATAAAACCTTAAAAATTAAAATAAAAAAATTTACAAATTTATTTACATCTGTTTTATAATATTTTATATGTATAATCATTGCACTGATATGTATAACTTCACATATTACTAGTATTAAAAATTAAAAAAATGCAATAATTTTAATTACAATTAATAAATTAAATTAAATAACTATTTTAACTATTCGATAAAATTTTAAAAAAGTATTTGTACATTTATTTTATAAAACCACAATTATTAAATCACGAGTTTCGCTAACGTTGAAATAGTATATAGTTATAATCTTTAGAAGAACACGTGAATAATATACTACTGTTTAATATTTAGCTAAATCGTTAGGGTAATGGCAATGTCGAGACGTAGACGTAGTCAAATTATAGTGCACACTGTTCAGTACACACCCTATTAAATTTACCAAACACGTTTTAACGACCGACGACTGTTGATAACAAACACACCGTAACCGCCAAAATACTTATTAGATATTTAATTAAAAATAAACAAAGGATGGATTTTCGATTAAAACTTAATAATAATATTTGCAAGATTATAACTATTATTATTGTTGTTGTTTTTTTTTTTTTGCTTTAATCCTCTTTGTAATCCAAGACCAGGCTCGACGTGCTTATAATATTATACCTACAGAATTTTTTATTCGGTAAAATGAATTAATCTAGCCTGACCAAACAAAATACCTTAGTGTTTTATCGATTATCATACCAATTGAACGTAAACATAATTTTATTTTTATATTATTAACAATTATGAATATATCCATGAATAATAAAGTAAGTAATTTTTTAAAAGCTCTATGCAGGTAAAAATAAAAAGTAATAATATTATTATTATATTATGTACATTTATTGTACAAACTTTCAAATATAAAAATTCAATATTATACATACATATTGTTTCAAAAAATACCATTTATTACGTAAGTACTAAGCTTGTATTGCGTGTAGGTCTAGATTGCAGAATTAGAACCAATAAAAAATAAATGCAAGTAAGTTAAATTTGCTTTAAAAATGTAAGCTATAATTTGTATTTTTTTTTATCTAATAAAAAATTACTAAAAATTATTATTATTATTATTAAAATTATTTATTCATAATAATATTTTTTATATATTTGTGAACTCATTAAATCAATATACTGACATTACAAAAATATTATATTGACGAGTTATATTATAACACTACTTCTACTTGTATAATAATATACTGTATAAACATTATAAACCATGCATACATATTTCACATTAGATATTAGAATAGTGAATGGATTTCTAGAATATATTTGATCATATTAACGTACCTAACAACATTGGTACTATATATTCACAATATACTGTTTATTTCAGTAACAACGCAAATAATTTGGAATTTATATGTTTTTGCTTATTTTTTATTTTTTACTTATGAATTGTTTAAGCCTAATTAAAACAGTTGAAAATATCACACTTCTAAATAAATAGACTCATACTACAATTATAATATTAATAGTTATAATTAATTAGATAACAATAATTAAATTTTTAGATGTTTATTTCAAATATAAAATACGGTAATTCTTCTTCATTTTTGAAAGATACTAAAATAAAAATAAAAAATGTATTGATAATTTATAATATGTAATGAAAACATTTATGTTAAATTTTCTATTCTATAATTACGTAGAATCAATTTGTAATTAAATAATGTGTTTCTAGTTTCCAATTATTTTTCCATTCAAAGGTCATTTAATAATAAAATACTATAGTGTAGTATATATTTATATAATTAAAATTATTACTTAACATAAATTATATTATGAATCTGTAGATATATGGCTTTGATATGTATGATTTAAGTCGCCAATACTAATTATATTTAAAATAGCTATAATTATACAATAATTATTATTTTAATTTATAATACTATAATATAGGTTCAACCGTATACATATTACATATACAAATTTTTTTTTTTTGGGAGGGTGGATATTGAAAATATTTATCTACCAAGAGTAACTTATTTATTAATTTTAACCATTTTGATTATTTATTACCTATTTCATGTCCAATAATTAGTTACAATATAATTAAAAAAAATGTATAAAAAATTAACTTTTACCACATTTAATGAAATTTTGAAACATCTTTACCACTACGGTTATTATTATTACGCTTATTATTACACAATACTGATATCTTCAAAATGTGTAGATTTATTTTAAGCTATATATTTATACTACTAACCTATAAATACTGTTCTACGAATTATGGTAAGTCGATATTACCTTAAAAGTTAATATCAGCTAGTAAACAGTTAGTAATTTATTTGAATTATTATTATATAAATGCAAATTGTGTTTGGAAAACATTAGTTAAACTTTAAATGTTAGCCTAAAACCAAATACCATTAGGTACTAATGTTAAAATAAATTGCTAGTAAAATAAATATACAAAAAAAAAAAATATTTTTAGATATACATATAAGCTGACAGGTGATCTTTATACAGAATCGTTTTTCATATAAATAGTCATCTATCAAAGAATTAGAATTCAGCCCACTCTACTATGATGATTTTTAATGAGTGAGTTACCCGATTTTGTTGTTGGTTGTCGTTAAAAAATCAAAATTAAATAATATTTAACTTTTAGTTAATATTAATATAGTATCGCTATAAAATTATAATTAATTTTAAAATATACAAATATTTCTCATAGTGCATTCATGCTGATATTACAAAGAGTTACCTTGTATATCATGTATATTTTACCTGAGTTAAAAAAAACCCCGCTTAACTTATTTAAACCTTTAAGACTAAAACATTTATCGCTTCGTGGAATTTTAAAAATTCACTTTATGTAACGAGAAATAACGGCATTAAAAAAGTCATTAATTGATATTGCAGTAGAAATGCAATAGCTATTTTTTTTTTATCTACAAGTAGTTACTACTTATAGACATCGTGAAGACTTTACTGCAATAACATGGCACTTTCCGCACGTAACCACTCTTCCCGACTATGTATATACGTTTATATACTACTATGCTTTTCGATATTTTTATTGCTCCCAAGTGCCCTAAATTTTTTTTTCTTACTCCACAAACTTCACGTCCATTACTATTCGGGAGCTATAAAATTGTTTGTAAATAATATATAAGCCAGGGGAGCAGTGAATATTTAATATGCAGGTGTATCGCGATAAAAACGAGACGAGAAAAACGATTTAGTGTTCGACGGAAAAAAAGTATCATCGCCATGTACACCTTTAAAAACATATCGCACACGCATTTGCGGGTTTTGTTTACACGTGTATACATAGGTATCCTGCGAGATTAAAAATACAACGAAAATCAATAACCCCATTTATAATACAATAAGATTCTCTTGACGACCACCGTGGGGGAGATGCGAACACACAAGCTCGTCAACATTAATTACGTTATTTATTGCAGAGAACGTAATTGCCGTTGTGCATGTGACGATTTCAATATAATTATTTCCACCGCCACCGCTCATCATCTATGTCCTGTAACACTAGCCAAACCATTGTATGATATAGACACGCGAAACGACCCTTTTGAGCACAAACAATACGATAATAATCAAAATAATAATAATTGTAACACGTTATTACAATAACATAACCATTGTCACGGCCATTTTTCCTTGCATTCATACCATATAATACAATTATATTATAATATCAATAATGGTATTAAATATTTAGGGTCGCACATCAAACACACTGAAAAGTCCACTGTAGTCTACTCACTTCGTCAATCAAGTGAAGAGGACTCGATTAGTGAATAATAAGTGAAAATTGACAAATAATTCATATATACCTACCTAGTAATAATATAGCGTTCCAATTTCTATTCTCGAACAAAATATACATAACGCATCATAAACAATGGAATGTACCTACCAAGGTGTTTTTAATTGTAATTGATCAATTATTTACTTGAAAACTGAGAGCACCAGAAAATAAATACAAGTTTTCTTCAACTAAATTAAACACAAGACTGTCAATATTTAAGAATAATAAAATGAAAGGAAATTTATTATGACATCAAACATGAGTTAAAGAGAAAATAAGATCAGCATCTGATAAGTGGTAATATTTTTTTAACTATTGTTAACTATTACTTAACAATCTATATTATACTCACATAATACTGAAATAATATTTTTAACGATAAGCAAAAGTTTCCAGTTCAAAATGATCATGTTTTACTATACCAAAATTAAAAGCAATGATAAAATGTTTAAAGTATTGAATGTATTTTTAAGTTAAGTGTCAATAGCAAAACCAGCTGAATTAAATGTAGGAATATAGAGGCAAGCCCTGATGTGTACTAATGTTAATTTACCTAAATCTATATTTAACGAATTATGGAATCTATATTTAACCTAATATGTACAAAAACAGACGAACAAAATATAAATTGTAATTTTTAGTTCATACTAATATAATAATATTATATATTCAGGCAGTTGATATAATGGTTATTATCTCTGAATGAATCGTTTCAGTTAACGAACTTTATTTTTGACATCAATATTGTTTTATTGAAAACAAAAATAAAATTATGATTATTAATTTTTATATTATTATTATATTATGTTGGAAAAATTGTAAAACTATTATCATGATTGAAATAGGCATAATAATGAAACGTATCTGTAAACAACGAAAAACACTGCGACAATATAATTTTTTTTTTTTATCATAAAAATTACAAAATAAATACATTATATGCAGAATACACGCGTAGAAAAAAATAGTTGATTTTTCAAGTTTGTTTATTCGTTTGAATATTTGCTTATAATAATAATAATAATAATAATAACAACAACTTAGGATATAAATAAAATAATATTATATAAATGCTATTATTCACATTTTTTTTATTATAAGAAGAAGTCAATATAGTCAATTTATGAACATAAATATTGGATATAATATTTGCTATTCAATCACCCAATCACTACAATACTAAAAATTAAATTTTCAAAATTGTTTACCATAATGGAGCGTTTACATCTTGTGATAATAAACCATATAGATACATTTTATAAAATACATTACGTTTTTCACTACCTAATATTTACACAATAATGTGATTATGTTAAACAAACGCAATATTTGATATAGATTTTGAATATAGACAATTCTATCAGACTAGACTTGACCGATTTGAAGAGTCGATTTAAATCGTCATAATGCAGTTTTATTATAATGAAGTTATGGTAAGCTCAAATACAATCGAATTGAACATTATCAATGTCATTATATGATTATAGTATATTTTTGTACGCATGTACTCGTCTATATGATAAATGTACGTATTATACAAATGTAATATGATTTCCAAATCGAAATTTTAATAATATAAAAATGGTTCAGACAAAATTGTGTTTCATATAAAATTTATAAAGTTGAATTTACTTATCTCAGATCCCGAGGGGAGGAGTTAGAACTCTTCATATTTTGAATACACTACTGGAGCAGAGTGAAAATCATATACTCCTATAAGATAACAGGATTTAGATTTTACGTAAAATGTTCCTACAATACTGTACCATATAATTTTATTTTACATGGTATTAGCCATACTATATTATATTATAGTTTATACATTTATATACATATTGTTATATTTAAATTATATTATATAATATATATCTGCTATTATATAATGGAAGTGAAGTACTGAGGTAAAGTGAAGGTTTTTCAAAATTCTGCATAAATTGATCTGAATTAATGCTTATAATTATAACCAACACGGCTATGCCACTGCACTAGCGGTAGAAAAATATATTTATACAATTTTTGTCAGATCAGACATAGTTCCATAACAACAATTTAAAAGAAGAGGTACACATTTTGTTATAAAGTAAATAAAAATATTTTATTCTCTATTTCAAATGTAATTTTATACACGATTTATAGTCGTAATTGTATCATTTAATTAATAAATAAGTATAATATCATTGATTATAAATTTTGGTATTTATGGTCAGGTTATTATGGTACAGTAATAAGGGCTATTGTATTATCAAGATTTATGAATTATAAAATATATTAGAAAAATGCATAAGTTTAAGGAGTCAGGGACACTAAAATCCCTGGATCCATTCATGTTATATATTGTATTATACACATAATTTTGTAGTGTGTTGTATAATGTAAATGAGATGCATCTCTAACGGTGCTAAACAATATACGATAATATAAATATATAATATTATTTTAGTCACTGCCCTTATTGTTTACTTTATGGCACGGCCTATACTAATCAATCACGTTCAACAAAAATTATAAAATCCATTATTCATTACACTAAAACATATATTCTTCTGACCAACTAATATATCTAAATACTGTATACCTACTTAGTCGCAAAATACGCAGACGATAAAGTTATCCTTTCAACCCATAAAGATAAATGTATAGCCTCCAAATTTCTTTAATCCTATATTCTCACCTTAATCATCTAGGTCACAAATTACAAAAAATAAATATAAAAAATATAAACAAATGAAATAAAATATATATTTAACTGCATTAACTCTGAAACAATGCTTTCTCCTTATATCAATTTGAATTAAACTTCAATACTATCTAAAGATATAAAAATACAATTTAACTGACGACTTTTATGGTAAAACCATGTTAACTATTTAAAAATTAATTCTGATAATCGTTTACGCACCCTTAAATAATTTCTCAATCCTAACTAAAACTATATTCTTGAATATAAAAAAACAAAAACAGTATACAAATTTTTAATAAAACTTAACATGTACGTATACATATTACAAACAGTTTCCAAATCTACAGATGCCAAAAAAAAATTGAAATTACACAAAACAAAATATTTAAACTACCTAATCACCAAAGTTCCTTTTTATACTCAAAAAACTGTTCATAGAGAATATCCTCGTGAAAACAGTACAAAAATCCGCATTTTTATTGCATAAACAGGTGTATAAACCAGTTACCTACTTTAATTCCTCAAAAAATCATCTGGAAACTCTCGTAAAAAAATCTATTACATCCACACTAATTATTGTAAGTATTATAATTTATAAACTATGTAGAGTAAAATGATTATATTGCGTGTTTCGTGCAATAACATATTTTAAGAATAAATAAAATATATATAAGTCGTTGTAATATGGTCAGATGCAAGTTAAAGTGTAACGTAAAACAAACTCCATAAAGGAATTGAATTTAAACTTGTAATATTATTCTTTTTAAATCAAGATAAGAAAATAACCTTTACTTTCCTTCAAACCAAATAGCAACAACAGCTAATAAAGGTAAAAACAACATAAGCTTGTTCGGTCAAAACTTTTAGTCTCTTGAGACTTTCTAACCCAATAAAACTATCGTTGTTCAATATTAAAATAAATCCAATGAGATAAAATTGGAATGTCTTCTGAAGTTATTTACCACTACATATAATACGGTGGTACGGTATTATTAATTTAGTTGTTTATGACGAGAATTAAATAGAAGTGGTTCGGTAATATCCAATAGGTACAGTGATAAACTATAATGTATCTAAATAAATATTTAACAGATATTAGTGAAATAGTGAATATTAAATAGGTATACATTTATTATCATAACTATAATATATAGCTAATGAGTACCTATTATAATGATAAACATAATAGGGAGGTGAACAATATGCACGTTTTAACATTGCAAAAAATATATTGTTGTTAATATTGAGCATTATGCTTACTCGTTACTTATACACACTCGATGATATCCATATTACTTTATTACTACATAGATATCTACCTACCTACCTATATTTTTGTAATCTATAATGCACGTCGTCAAATTGAACGTATAGGTAAGTGCACCATTATTGTCACTTTGAGCCACACGCTATAAACATAAAAGTTCCGTGTTCGTGTATATGTATAATACACATTTAGAATATATACTATTCTAGGAAATAAAAATATAAAAACGGAAGTGAAATAACGTACCATATGCATTATTTATTGCTGAACATGTTTTCTATAATTTATTCCTACAAAAGAAGGGTGTATGTTATAATACGCATGTGCTACCTAACTATTTACTTAACATTTTTTGACGAAAGTAAGAAGTAAACATTTTTTTTTAATATATTTGATTGATTTTTATTATTATTATTATTTTTTTTTTTTTTGTGTTATTTATATCAATTTATAAAATCATTTTAAATAACGAAATTTAACCAATTGTACATCATATTATTTTTCGAATTTGGAATTTGTACCTATGTATTATAAGTAAGGTGAAAAATCATAGTTTACTGTCATTCAAACAATATTATAATAAGTTAATAAAAAATCATCAAAAATTTAATTTAAATAATTTAAATATATATTCCATATTGTACACTATACTCGTGTATACCTAATAAAAAGCACAATCAAATTTAAAACCAACTTTAAAATAAATAACAGATGGGAAAAATGCGAAATGTTACAGATCAAATAAGTAATGAAAATACGATAATGTACTTAGATCCTAAAAGTTTTTCTATTGGTTTTGTAAGTTTTGTGTGAAGTAGATCGTAAATCAAACCTACTAGCCTAATGAAGTCTGAAGAAAGATATCGATCATTTAACTCGAAAATAAAGAACAACTTACAAATTGTTTCAAAGTGATGAAACTTTGCGACTCATGTCAAAAGTAATTTTACAGTTTGTTGCTTCTAAATAAATACAATATTATTACATTAATTATAAAAATATAATTTCATTTCAAATTCATATACTAATATTATTTGGTTGAAACAAGTTAACCATTATTTTTTCCAAAACTTATAATTACTTTATATGCAAATAAATAGTACAATTTTGAAACTATAAAAACAAAAATGTTATTTTAAAAACTATATCCATCAAGAACATTTTTCACATTTTATCTTAATTTACCGAATATTTTGATACGTGTAATAATATAATAGATTTATAGACAAATCAAAATACATTAATTTACTAAAATCTTAAAGTTGGTTTAATACGGTACATTGTTAATTTTAAAAAATATTGTTTGTTAAATTATATGACTTGTATCATTTGCTTTATTATTTGCTGGAGGTATATTAGAGCTATATTATAATTAATTCTTTAAAGACATTATTTTTTTCCAAATCGAGTACAATATATTAAAGAGATAAAAAAAAATAAACATTTTAAATAATTTTAAAATTTTAGTATTGATACTATTTATTAGTTTTAAAATGGAAATGAAAATCTTCACGGGTGAATGATGAACTTAAGGTAAAAATTCTAACCTAACCAGTCTTTAATCCCGGTGGTGCTATCATGTACCTATAATGAATCATTTAAAATAGATAGCCATAATTTTACAAGGTTATCAGTAGCGAGGTTATACATACAAATACAAATTTTTAATATTAATTTAGATTTTACTAAAATCTACTTCATAACTATGATGCACTTGTAGAAAATCTCTACTACTTTAAGCTATAAACTATACATTTATTGGTAATTTTATTGTTTTCAGATGGTAAAACTTAAATGAGCTAGATACTTTGTATTTAATACATTTTCATTATACTTAATATACAAATAAATATGATTATAATTTAAAATAATACAAGCAATAATAAAAAAAAATTACCTCAATTAAAGAATGTATTATCGTTTTCCTTATAATCAGACTGGTCGCCAATAATGGCAATAATGGTAATGAACCACCTAAAATAATAATTAAAAAATAAGTCATGATTAAATGTAATTCTTAAATGAGTAGTTTACAATAATAAATTCCATTATACTCAGGTGTTTGTGAATTATGTCACATTAGTCTTCAAGTGATAATAAATTTATTATGACAAAACCATAGAGTAATTATTATAACTCTATAGCACGATTTACGATTTTACCTTAAATCGTGCTCTATAGGCAAAACAAAGTAACACAAATTCAATATAAATAATGTTTTAACGGAAGCAACGAAAGCAAACAGTTTTCCAGCTGTTTATTTATATTATGACATATTTTGAGGTTTGTTCACTACCGAAATTCCTAAAATGATCTGAAAAGAGATTTTTGTTTAATATGTATTATCAGGGGTACACTTGTATCAAAATCATTGAACACTTACACATTAAAATTGTTTAAAATAATATAATATTACCCGCCAATTTACAATAGAATATTATAGACAATTTTACAGTGCTGCCATTAGATTCACGATAAAAATACTTTAATACTTTTACAACAAATAGGAAAAAAATAATTAAATTATCAAAAAACGAGATTTTCAATTAAAACCAATTTTTTATCATCATATTACACTTTACAGTAATATGGCAGAAATGGTTAATTTGAAAATATAATTATTTTTGTTAATTTTAGGCTAGGTATAATTATTAATGCATTAAAATTAAATGTAAGTTCTAGTCCTAGAAAAGTTTTAAAGCTATTTACTTACAAAACAACTACATAAAGTAGAAGACTTAAAACTTCAATTCATCTACTGAGTATCTGTTTGTTTTTCTACAACATAATCAGTCTGTGTTTGTTGATTAACTTTAATATATATATATATAATATATATAAATTATAAATATATGAAGAGAAACTAATTATAACCAAGTTTCAATGTATCCCCGTGAATTGAGTGATTAATTAAAGCTTATGAATATGTATATACATATTTATTTATTTATATATATACATATATACCTTTACGTCTTTTGCTTTATAATAATTATTATTACAGCTGTTGTTTGCTAAAAATATATAATTATTATACATTTATATTTTATATCATATTATACAATATAATATTGTGTTACTCCTAATAACTCGTTATAATTATTTTTAAATTGTATTTACCTATTAATTTTAAATTATATATGAAATGCATGTTATGATAATATTTTATTAAAATATATTGATTTATAATATCCAATATAGGCACAGAATTTATTCAATTCTAGTTATATATAAGTAAATGTTCAATGGATTATTAGTTCCAATTTATCAGTTATTAAAAAATAAAATATATGTCTAATTTATAAAATATTTCAATTTAATTTTTACTAGCTGCTAAATTGAGTTTTATATGATATTCTAATTTTAATTTAAAATATGGATATAATATTAAAATAACGATTGTCATTCTAATCATAAATAATAAAATACTTATTGCATTTGATTAGATTTCAGATTATAGTTACCTATATCTTAATATAAGTTCCATATTATAATCATAATATATTATATAATCAAAATACATGTATATATATATATATATATATATATACTCTTAGGTAATTTTAAAAATAAATATGTTTGATCTGAAAACGTATTAAATTAAAAATATTCAACTGATTTGTCGTGTACTAGTTTAAAGACACCATATACCTAAGTATATTGATAACACATTAACATGCATGTATATTATATTTTATTAAATGATATTCAGAGTACCTACATTCACTAATAAACAAGAACGTAAATAATATTTCACGATAATTATTTGAAACTGTTAAAATTATGATATGCTTGAAATGAAATAAATTTTATCATATGAATATAGAATACATTTATTGACTCATTTAAACTAGTGATTTTATCCGAAAAACAAAAAAAAAGTAAGTATACTTGTATAACAGTATAATCTGAATATAAACGTTGTAAAACTTTTCTCGTTCAATAATTTTCTAGATGTTCAACTTAATTTAATTTAATATATCCTTTTATGTCTCTATCTGATTGAAATTCCAAAATTGTCGATTAATTAACAATATTAACTACATTAACAAGTATAACTTGCTCACATCATAGTGTACGTATTCAAATATTTTTATTATTTTGTATTATGTTTCAATAATTCTGAAAAAAGTACCTATTTATGAAATTAATTCAAAGATAAATGTATGGTGAGATTTATGTATAGGTATAATGTACCTATTTGATTAATATACGTTATAATTAATAAGATGATTACAAATTTTAGAGTGAAGAATATTTGTTTTTAATTTATTTTTTTATAATGACTATCGTTTACTCTTATTATAGTCTAATAATAATATATAGTATATACAATTTTCTTATTCTTATATATATATACATTATTGTATTTTATTTTTGATTATTCTATATATTAATGATAAATTAATTACTAAAATAATCATTGAGAATTTTGATAGTTTTTTTTTTTTTAATTACAATTGTATTTTATCAGTAGAAAAACAAATCACATATTTAACTAATAAAGTATATTGTATAAACACAATTTTTCGCTTGAATTGATATAGGTTCTCTATAGCTGATTAGTCATATATTTTGAAATTACTAATATTTAAATTTTAATGCCCCAATATTTTCCTACAGGAATAATACAATTTTCATGTCAATTAAAATATTACATCATTTTATTATTTTAGTTAAATAACAATTAAAAAATATATATATAAATTAATTGTGAATCTGTTAATAGATATTATTATAAAATACCTTTTGTTTCAACTCCTAAACTTTAAGATAATCTAAGATGTTATTTTTTTTTTTACGATCTTGAAAATCATATAAAAATGTTTTAATTTATTTGTAAATATTATATTGTTGTCACGCTATATTAATATTTCAAAACATATTTACATAGTACATAAAAATAAAAATAATTTTATAAAATAGGTACTGTACTAAAATGGCTTAATGTACTCGTATAGTCGTATCTATGATTCCATAAAATACTTTTAATGAGTCATATTTAAAATGTATGTTCATATAAATATATAAAAATTCAAGTTTTTCTTAAAATTTGTCATTGATTTTACATTAAATATAATAATAATAGCTGTTAGTCATAACTACCTAGTCATATGTAATAACTCATAAGTATTTCATAATAAGCATAATACCATATACATTTTTCAATTAACCTTTAGCATTGTTGTTTCAAAAAAAACAAAATTTAAGTTTTTAAATACAGTAAAGTGATGAAGTCTTTCTGTGTTTGCTCTAGTCAATACTCACTTAATTTTTAATAAAACGACCTAAACGTTATCATTTACGTACAAGTGTTAAATTTTTAAAATGCTGATATTAATTATGTTTATAAATCTTCTAATCTATCCCAAATTTAAATTTGAATTAACTAAAATATAATAATGTAAATTGTAGTACTCGTACAATAGCTTTGTATTACAATTTTAACAGTTTCAAATTTCAATTTAAAAATGTTATTGACAAAATACCAAAATAACAACGAACTTAGTATATATATTTTATATACCTCTAAGTAATAAGTACTCATGATTCATCTAAAATTTCTGATTTATTATTAACCATCATTAAAGTAATAATAATTTAGTGTTCATAATGCTCATAGTAATATATTCAATGACTTTATACTGAGTAGTCACTATATCGCCCGACCCACATGACCACATGATTCAGAGGTCCATGTGGACTGATTTTATGTGATAAATAATAACAATAATATCATACTAGCGTTCTCAAATGAAAATAAATATTAATTAAATACTTTAAATTTAATAAAGAATCTATGCATATATTTATAATCATATATTTTCTATAAAATTATAATTTTGAATTTTCTTCCAACAAGATAAACATTAAAAAAATTTAAATTGTTGAAATTAATGTATTTTAAATTAAACTGAAAATGATACAAATCATTAATAATTACCTATAGTACCCTAGCAAGAAACAAGGTTGCTGATAAACTATTGAAAGGTGATCATCACATTATTGTAACGAAGTAAATAAAAAGAATTGTTATTGATTTATAGGTACCGTAAGTTTTTAATGTTACCTAAATGTGAAAATAAAATGGAAAAATTATTATCTTAATATAAAAATGCTGAACTTTGTTAAGAGATACATAGGATAAATAATTACAATAACAATTTTAAGTTATCCATAATATATCTATAATGAATTATATAAATCATTGTATAAGATTAATACATATACGTATACGTATTAGGGAAGTAGTTTCTTCCCCTGCAAGATTTATTTATCATATTTAATTATACTAATATAACATTTTTATAAAATTACGAGTTCAAGTTAAAAAAGAAAACTTTCGAGGGTTTTTACTTTTTATGTTTTAATAGACATTCTATAATTTATAATGTCGTAATAGCAAAGAAAGAAGATTCTCGGAGATCTCGAAGATAGAGAGAGAACTTAATAGTACCATAATTCATAAGTCAGGAAATATTGGACCATCCCATTTTTGTAAAACAATATAATTAGGCATAAAATATTAACTATAGTAACTAGTATATAGTAAATATTAACTATAATAAGTGATTGACATTTACAAAGCTTTACTGACAAACTTTGAAAGATATATAATATATCAACAGCAGCAGTAACCAAATTAATAATTTTAATTATTTTTTGGAGGTGAGTGAAAAGAGCAAATATAATATATTAATGTCATCTGTTCGATGTGAGGTGCCGTGACAATGTCCTTGTTTTATGCACACATGAAGCACACTTGGGTAGTCGAGTACCAATATATATGTACACCACCATAAAGGTGAATAAAATAAACCTGACGACGGCATACACTACCAAGTCCCAAGAGACATATAACCCCAGTGTTGCATACATTTATATAAATATACATAATTAGATACCTAGATTATATTCTTATCTTTGTCGTTCGTACATCGATCGAGCACAGAGACCACACCGTCCTATGTCAACAAACATACTTTTGCAAACTTTGAATCAAAACGTGTTGAAGGTAGGTAACCCTATAAGGCTATAATCAAAGAAACTTATATACATTTAATAAAATTAATTATAAATCATATAGTATTACACAAAAAAAGCTTAGAAAAACACGAGATAACCGTCCTCATCTAACTTAATTCTATCATTAAGAAAATCTTGTAGAACAAATCATTATTGCGATAAGTGTTGATATTATTACCTAACTTAGATTTATTCAAAGACAAATATAATACATTTCATACATCACAAATATATTATTATGATATAAATACTTAAAACTGTAGGTATATTTCAGAATAATTTTTGACTTCAGCTCGAGAAAATTAATTTTCTAAGTTGATATGTCATTTTTAACTATACCTACAAAAATATTCACTAAAACATTGTATCCCTTAAAACCGGAAATATTTCTTAAAACCATAAAATTTCAAAATATGCAAATATATAATATGGACTAAAAATAGTGGTTCAAAAATATTTTGAAATTACTTAGCATACAATAACATCAACACATCAACACGAATAAATAATTCCTTATTCTAGTTATCACTCATCACTTACAATTAATAGATAATCATTACCATCATACTAAACATTTTAAGTAACACATTTAATGGATGTTGGTTTCATATAAGTACTGACTAAATTGATTTAAGAATACCGATTTATGTATGACTGTATGACCCTCATTACATACATTTACAAGAATTATATTCAACATTTATTATCCTTTTTTTTTTTTTTTTAAACAAAATTAGTTGTTCTTAATACCTATCAATTATTAATTTTTTGGACATCAATTTATTAGTCTCCTATGGAAACCGAAATAGGGGAAACGGATTACCAATTTTGATTGGCTTTTCCTGCATTGAAGATCTGATATTTTCTTTAGAAAAAAATATTCTTATAATAAATATAAATATATATTATTATTTATTACATAAATATTTTTATTTCATTGTTTATTGAACCTATTTCATTACATAAATTTAAAACTTTTTTACATAAATTATACAAAATTGTATTTTATATGGAAATTAATCATAATGAATATTAAAATAAAAATATTCACTAAAAATATTTATTAAACTTTCTTTAAAAAGCAAGTAGATTTTTTCTAAAAAAAAAAACAATCACGCAACCGTATAAATAGTATAAATATTATGAAAAAATTATTTTAAGGTTGACAAATTGGATACTTGAGCAGATGGTTTAAAGCTAGTAAATGGTGTTTTATTCGTTTTTTACACATTACAGGAGATTTATAAACAAATGACAAGTGACACCAACAGAAATGGAGCACCGGGATTTTGTCCAAATTTGATATACTAAGCCACACGAGTCCCGAAAATGTATCCTCATTGAAACAGTTAATTCAATCCTCGTTTTAATTTTCCATGTAAAAATATCATAAAACAAAATCAATTTTTAAACATTAATACAATCATACTTAACTGTTTATAAAAATATGTATATTGTATTTGTCTTTAATATAAATTTAAAAAAAAGAAAAATATCTTATATTTGAATAAAAAATCCAAAAAATAAAAACTAACTGTCAATTATTGTATTTAATAAAATACTTTATTATTTATGCATCAGATTAAATATTAATTTAAACAGTAGAAGTACTTGAGGCTATTCATCATAACTTAAAAAAGCAACAAACAAAAAAAATCGAGCATTTGTTTCTAAAATAAATTCATAATACTTTGTGATAGGTTTTATTTCTTTTTTAATACTTTTGCGACAAGGACAAACGACCGCTTAAACGGTGACAGGTTTTTTTAAGAGTCTTTTGTTAAAATGCCGACGTTTAAAAGTAGGTCAATTTTAAGTACCACATATTATATTGTCGTTGACCACACATAACCAGTAGAGATATAAATACTATATTATTTATGCTAAATACAATACAATTTCCATACAGATTCTCGTAAAATGTAAAGATAACCAGAAATAACGTATGAAAAACCATATTATTTTTATACATTGCAAATCTGTGTGTGAACTAGAATTTAACTTCTGACTTAAGATGATTATTTTATCAAAATATTTGTTTCAATTCAAATTTTATATAGATATTAGATATATAATATTTTTAACTGACTAAATGTGAACAAATAAAATATATTACACATCCCTATATCATAATATTTTCAAAAATAGATAATTTATTATTTGGAACAATTATACTACTATTAGGTGGAAACAATAATTTTATCTGAAATTGTTAACGGATAGGAGACCTTGTAAATTTATAATACAATTTCAAAATAATTTTTTTGTTTACTTTACGATAAAACTATCATTATTTCTGAAACTTTTAATTTGTTTTGAAAATTTCTTTATATGTTCATTTATATTTATAATGATGAAATCATAGTTTAAGTTAACTTTTTTATTTTTAAATTAGTTAAGAAATATTTGTATATACTTCAAACAAATTTTTATTATTATTATTATTATTACTAATAATTAATAAGCCTTTAATATATTAATACTTATTATTATTTATTATGATTTATGAGCATACAATAAATATATTTGATGAGAATAATTAAGTTCTTAATAATTACTATTTTAAATTGATCAAAATATTAAATACTTATTGATAATTAAAAACTGTTCACTCAATTTTTGGAAAAATAAATTCAAGTAGTTATGATAAATTTCAATTTTTTATAGAAAAAAAAAATCAAACAAAACTCTAGATATAAATCAAAAAAATATTTCTGGCTTATGACATAATATACTTCAATCATCAAATTATTCTTACTATTTAAACATTCAATCTTAATAATATATGGCCAAACATTTTTAAGTAATATTTACACATTTTTCTTTGTTATTATTAAGATACAGTTATAAAAATTTCAATTACTTCTCTTATAAACGTAATTCGATGAAGTAATATTATTTATTGATGTATTCGAGTATACTTGAAAGGGCCGAGTAGAAAACAATACCTACAAGAAAAACATAGTGTTTAGTCTTCTTAATAAGAAAATATTCTGAGATATATTCCATTTTCTCAAAACTAACTTTTTATATACTATATAATTATTAATTGTTATTTCAAGAAAATTGAACATTTAATGATATAAACAGAGATCATTTAAAGTTATTTCAACAAAAATTAATTATCAACAAACTTAAAATCAACTTGTCTATTTTAAAATTGTGTTTAAAAAATTAAATGTTTCCGTGAAATATAATAAATTACTGTAAATAATATTGAAAAAAAATAATAGACAACTATTTTATAAACACACGTTCATTATTTTAATTAAAGTTTTAAATCTCGAGTTCTTCATCTGAAAAAAAGTAGTAAAATATAAAACATGTAACATTCATTTAAACTATGATATAGTGTTTGCGCAATACTTTCAAATAGTGTCATTTTGTACAAATTTAAACCTGGTTGTCATTTTTCATTCTACTTGAAGTCCGAAAATTGTTTCGCAAACGGAGTAGGAATGTAGGAATAAAAATATAATATAATCATATCCTGCGCGTACACATGGAAAAGGATTTCGCTCATCCAACGCAATGGTCGTGTATCATTTGACAGGCCATTTTGAGACAAACCCTTTAATTTCGCGTTACGAATTGTGTTTGGGGAGTATAAAAATTCATTTGTCATATTGCCCCGTCAACCATCTAGCCCCGGCGGATTATGTTCTGGTAATGAGTTTTTGTCCTCGAGTACCCCATTGCTTCCCCCCCTCATACCCCTTCACTCGTCACTCGGATGTTCCTGAACAGCTGAGTAGCCATTAAGACCAAAGATACTATCATGCTTGAAAATTTTTAAACCATTCGAGCCCTTTTTCGTTTTTTGTTCCCTCGACCGAGTGCTTCGTGCTTGCGATCGCGGAGATAACGCACAAGTCAAATAATAGGCCTTTTTTCCGTATCACCTACTACAACTCTACATTTCGAGAGAGCACCGACTGGTAATTCTACCTGGTTACTTATACTGTACAAGGACATTAACCAAACGTGTTCGTAATGCAAATGTAGGTAATCGAGAGATATTCGATACGACGAAAAAAAACATTCTCGTACCTCCTACCTAAAGTCCATTACCAACCCTGTCGATCTAAATATACATGAATCGACACAATAATTTATATTCAAGTTAGTTGTAGTTTATGTACTTATACATGTATACAAGTATAAATCAATTTTATAAGTACCTAGTGTACAAAATATAATATTATGTATAATTAAACATTGAAAAGTATCAACTTTTTATTGAAATCAAATCAGTTACCTACAATGAAGATTTTAAATATTATCTCTGTTTATAAAAATATAACAACATACTTAAGTAGCTACATAGTTAAACTATAAAAACTTAATTTTGTGTTTAAAAACATTAAAATGTATTGCTTTTATGTATATATTCAACTTTTTGAATTTTGATGATTTGATAAATATTTAAAAATATAATTTAAAACCAAGTTTTATAGATTATTATTTAATACAAAATATAAATTATAATATACGTTTCACATGATAATAATGATTATAAATTAGTTTTTATAACGAAAATATTGTTTAGGTAGGCACAAACATTGATAATAATTTTACTATTTATATAACTAAAAATAAAATATATTTTAATCAAATAAAATTAGTAATTTTGTATCTGTTTTAATTTTTAAAATTTTTTTCTCATTTACCAAGTATCCAAATTTTATTAATTGAAATTTCAAATATACAAATGTCTAACATTAAATAATTTATAGGAAAGTAAAAAAAAAAAAACATTTCAAGGAGAAAACTATCTACTTGTATATATGTATATTATGTATATATAGGTAATGTTCGTTTAATGATTATTTTATGTTGTTGGTAGTTATCACAAGTTCTCTGTCTCTGAATAAGCAAAATTAAATTCCATACATATTTGTTTATCCACTAATAAGCCCGTATCGTCGTCAACCCCCAAAACATGCAGGTATCAGTCTATATATTATATTATAATGGAAATCAAAGGGCCCGAAAACTTTTTCGCGGTCAACGTCAAGCTTTTCATATGACATTTTCACGTGAACAATATTGTGTGAATAGATAGATATGATTATTTGAACTAATTACGATAATAATAGAAAATCTAAAACTACAAAATAATTTTTAAACTACAGAACAAAATATATATTTAAATTATGTGAAAAGAGTTAAGTTTTTCAATTACCATTGCAACCAATACATAAATAATGATTTTAAAAAATAATACATAATTATCTACCAGTTTTAAAATATAAATAAAAACGTTTTAAATAAAACAACCGAAAATGATAGCCAAATCTAAGAGGGTTGGCAAGCATAGCAAGCAATGGTCGACATTTTTTGTTCAAAATAATTTATTTAATAATTTATTCTGAAATTATAATTTTATGATGTTTAAAAATACATTACATTAACAAATTAATAAATTATATATGTAGGTAGGTAAATCCATAGGTCTCATTGTATTTCAATGTACTTGATTTTTGGTAAAGCGAAGGGGAAAATAATTTTACTGTTTTTATTTATATTGAATTGTTTTTTTTTTTTTTACAAGAAGGTTTATTCAGGTTGGTATATGAATACAAAAATATACTATCAATAATTTAACTAATTTATATATATATTATATATGTACCAAAATATAAATAAATAGTAAATAATGATTATTTTTAATTAAATAAATTATTATAAATTAAATGTATAACTCGAAGTTATTACATTTTAAATAGTATAATTTTTCAACAAATAATTAGAATTTAAATAAAATATGAAGTTATTTAAAAATGTTCTACATCAAGTTTTTTGACAATATTTGTATTAATACATTGTACCTAAACCTAATACATAATATAAATTATAATTTATAATATAAAAAAAAAATCTTTTGAATATTTATTATTTACCCCAAATGGAATGAAAACATAATAATATTATATGGGGGACATCAGCGTGACCACAACCGATTACTTAAAAAAAAAATTCCAAGCTATAATAATAATTACGGTAATAAAAATGAAATATTGGGGTAATGAATTCACACTGAAAACGATTGAGTTGGGAAAATAATGAACATGAGTATCAAAAATCGAGGGTGAATAAATGATTTATTTATGTAGTGTGGTGGTGATAACTATGAGTTTCGCGAGTTGAGTTATTTTAGCTTATCAAACACGTGTAATGTCTGAGAATTTTAATATTATGATTGCAAATGAAAATTATACGACCATACAAGTGTTATTCAATTTTAATTGGTCACTTCATTTAAGCGTATTGCAACTAATTATGTGCGTTTTGGAATATTATATTAGAATTTGCTTGTGTATTTTATTTAGAAGTATATAAATGAATAAAAAATTGTTTTATAATATACTATACAAACTATACAGTATACATGTACATAAAGAAAAATAATAATTTATCAAAAAAGATTATAAAGCCTCAAAAATCATGTAAAATAGTATACGCTATATTATAATTACAATTAATTTATGTATTAATAATAAATCCAATAATATAATGATTTTTTTTTTTTTTTTGTTCCACTCATTAAAATTCAAAATAACATTACATTTTACTTAATATTAGATCCATTTTTATTGATACTACCAGTGTTTACACAGTATAGACGAATTGTAATTTAAAGTAAATTTAAATTTGTTAAAAAATTTAGGATAAATTGTCGATATGAACTCAAACTGCTAGTAGGGAGTATACTTTAATGTTTTAATACTTGTCCAATGTATATTATTTTAAAAACTAAAACAAAATGAGTCTTAATAATTTTGCACAGTATTGTATAATAAATCCATAAAAAAAAAATCAATAAATATAATACTAAATCTCTTATTTAAAATCAACTGACCATTATTATAATTTTAATAACATAGTATATTAGGTACACGTCATATTGAAATTTCATTATTAATATTCATAAAATATGCGTCTAATTGACACGCATTCAAGTACCTAACATATTTGTGCATAACTATTGACATACGTCTAAATGTGGTATTTTACAATACGCATAGTACGATAATATTGACGTATGTCAAAATGATACATATTATTATAAATTTATAACATTCTCCGATATTTGTATTGATAAGAAAAAATAATTATATTTCTATTTTATTCAAGAATGATATTATTTTTAGAAACATGTATTGTTAATTGTAGAAATGTGACGAATAGCTCAAAACAAGAATCATAATTAAGTTTTACTTAAAAATTAAGTCAAGACTTAATAATTAATAATATACTAAATAATTATAAAAATAAAGGACAGCCGCATGATTTAGATCTTAACTGAATTAAAAATTCCATTTTCAGGTAGACTGTAGACATTTTTTAAAGTTTAATTAATTTATTGTCGCATAATGATATTAATATGATACATATTTATCTGATTTATAATCGATGAAGTAGTTATATTATTTTAAGAAAGTTTGATATGATTCTAATGCCAATAATAACACAGTATACAAAACTAATGGTTTCCAAGTTTCGCTGCAAATCTTAAACACCATAATAACTATTGAATTGTTTCACAAAATGTCTCCTTTTCATGGGTACAAAATTATACAATGACCTTTTTTTATGGATTATTATATTATATTTAGGAATACCGTCAAAATATATACACATATAGGTTGAAATGAGTTTGCTACAATTTAAAATATTTAAGGGGGCTAAAATTTCAAGTTGATAAAAAATATTTAAAAAAAAAATCAGATAAAAATTCAGGAACTAGGTTTGAAACGGGTTGTATAAAAATGTTTATAAGTTTACTAGGTTCTAATAGATGTAATTTTTAATATTTCAAATACTTTTTTATGTAATGATAAAAAATATAATTATAAAATACCAAATTTATATTCATACATTATTATAGCTTAAAAATATTCAAAATAACCTCTAATTAAACCTTGTGACATTGTTAATAAATAAAAAAAATTATTTTTTATCACGTTTGAAATTAATTAGTATCAAATTAAACAATTTATTTTTTTTATTTTTATTATTATTAATAAAAATATGAATTTTAATCATAGAACAAAGTGATTAAATGAATGAAATAAGTAGTATTTAGAAGGGGAAAGGGATTAGTTATTACCTCTTACTTTGGAAATATATACAAACATGATAATAAACAAAATTAAAACATCATGAGCAGAAACTACATTGAATATATTATACGATTAATTTAGTGAATATGACGCAACAGCCAACAATACATGGAACAATGAATGATGAATACTCTCAAGTCTGAATTATCTGGAATTTTTAAAAAGTTATTTTTACATTAGGATTAATTATTGATATAAACGTATCATTTTACCTACGTCTTGAGATAGCTAAATTGTTGAAGACGTACCTGTTGATTTCAAGTAGTTAATTTCATTATTTCTGTGTTTGAATACCCCAGGATACAACTAGCACTACATTTTGATGATATTCGCTTGTACAAACTTATTTAGCTAATTATTACTAACTATAAAACTATCTTAACTGACTTGCATTTCTTTATTTATAGATTATTCCATTTCTTATATTTATTACTTTCTTTGTTATTTATTTAACATCAATCGTTCATTTTCAATTAAGCTTTCGAAGTTATTGCGTGTTGATCAATTTCCGCTTATTTTAGACTTTGTTCACGTTTAACTTTCTATATCAATAAACTTTTAAATCATTATAATGATATTATTAGCTGCTGAAGTCGAATTAAATTTTCTAAACGATATAATATACTACACTTCTGATACATTATTTGTTCTAGGAAAACTTAGTACAGCAGTATTATAGTGTCAGCGCATATATGTAAATACATAGTATTATTGTTATTATTGAAAAATGTGTGCCATGCGTCTAAATTCTACTACTTGTTGATCGAAATGTACAAACCAACAATATTAACTAATCAATAAATAATTGAAGTCCATTTTCTTTACAGTGAATCAGATTTAAAAATTTATCGAATGCAAAAATAACTTGTTAACTTTCAGTGGTTTAAAAAATATTACAGTTCGTGCCATATAATAAATTTGTAGTTTGAATAATATACATTTATTTAAATTCCAAGCATTAAATTCTTTAGCAAAAAAAACCCTTACAATAATAATTTGACCTTTATTTGAATAAGTAATCGTTTCTTTAAATGTTTTCATGAATGGTTGTACAAACTATAATAATGTTGAATATTATATAGTTGTAAATTAAATTCCAATGTATTAGTTTGTTTGAAGACTTCAACATAAATATTTGTTAAACAAACTTTTTTTAAACCAAGATTATTATTTAAATTAAAATATTCACGGCAAAATTTGTCACTAAAGATTTAAATCAAGAATATTTTTCTTCGTGGATATATAGTCGCAAACCCTGTAGTATTTTTTTTTTTACTTGTATTTTCATTTCATCGCGGCGATCAACAAAATATTTATAATAATATAACGGATCAGCTTTTTTAATACATCTTTTCTCGTATAAATTAGAGAATCTCATAATATGCTCTACCGTTTGATATCTCCAATCTATTAATAATAATATATAAAAATATGTAATAATGATAATCATATTTCTATTCTTACAAACCAATCACATATACTAAATATTTTGTGAAATATATTGTGTTTCCGACTCGTAAATAAATAACTTTATGATATAACTATACAATACATACAATAAGTTGTATAAGAGTAAATTTTAACAATATGAATTGCTACTACATAAATTGAGGATACATATCAATATATTATAGTAAAAAAAATTCAATAATACCACATTATTTCTTAACTGGTCAATAATATCCGTATGAATACATTGAATTAAAGCACGACAATAATGTATTAAATTAATCATTACGTAACTCAAAATTTATAGATTTTAACAAATACTTGAATGACAATTATAGTGCACTGTTTTTTTCCTACTGAGCTCAAAATATCACTAATTCTTTAATCAGGTAATGTAATAATCATTTTACATGCGAGATCTGCACACCCAAAATAACCGTTATATCCAATAGTAATCCATAACGTAATTTAGTATAGAATTAGGTACTAAATATGTAGGTATTCTAGGTATGACCCGGATTGAGTCCGCCGAATGATTTATGTGCTTGAAAAAAACAAAATATATTGGTCAGTCGTCTTAAGAGAACACTGAACATCAACACCCACTTGTGTTGTCTCAGGCTTGCAAACGAATAACATAACACACTCCATGTTTACACTTTACTCTGTTATTTTCAAAACTAAAGTGAATATAAATTCACTATCATAAAATTTAAAGTTAAGGGTGTCGCGGGGGACTTTTATCGATATTTTAATTTTAAAGTAAGTTGCGATCATATTAAAATCTATAAAAATGTTCAGTCTTAAAAATCACATACTTTTTTCGTAATTAAAATATACATAGAAAAATCTCTAAGATATCTTACATATTATTTTTATCTTTAATTTTTTTTAATAGTTCAATTTAAAAATAATATCGTAAAATTGATTGTCATGAATGTAAATTTGCTATGTTGTATATTTGTGAAACAGAGTGAGCGAGGCGTCCTCTAAAGACAGATAGTATCAAAAATATTATATGGTCTTACAGTTATGCAGACCACTTAATAATATTATGATAACAAGCTACTAAAATTTGTGACATTATCATAATATTATTAGGACAGAATCCATGATGCTTATTTTGTCGTACGACGAAAAAATTCGACGTCCATTGGTCAGAAACCGGACATTATTATGTTTTAAGTAATATTATGTATAATTACCTATCACAATAATAATATGATATATATAAATTATATTTCATTTTTGTAATGTACGTGTAACTTATGTAGCAGGAGATGTACGTACGATATTACTACGACGGCGAGCGCGACTACAGTTTAAGCCGCTTGTTGTTGGATGGGGGGGTTGATGGCGAACGAAGTGCGGTAAATCACTAGGAGCAAATAAATCGACCCGCGAACCACGTTGATTGCAATTTTATGGTCAAGTTTTAGACCTCGGATTACCTCTTACCGCCGTGTAACGACCGTAGGCCATTACCGGCGCCGACACTGCAACGGCAATAGCTCCGCTCCTCGCAACGCGTACTTATATTATAATGTAACCGGGTCTTAAATTTCACCTACGCTAATCTGCACCCCTCACCGCGACTACCGCAACTTTAATACACGCCCGCCGTACCTGTGTACGCATTATATTTACGTATACGCTGCGCTATACCAATAATATTATATATTATTAATATTTCTTTACGAAATTTTTCAGTCGTGAACGACGAAGGAGAGGTTAGATAGACGACAATAATAATATTATAGGTAGGTATATAATACTATATAAAATATACATACATATATATATATATATATTATATTACGGGAGAAGGCAAAACATACTGTACATATTTTAAATACTGCACATCATATAATATCCGGAACAATGACTGCGATATAGCGTCATTTTTTCTCTCGTTAATATCATAATAGGGGAAAGACCTGGCGGATTAAATTTAATGGGCCCGTCATTTACGGCCTCGGAGGACATATTATATTATTCGCGGATAATTTGCCGGAGCTCGGAGTGAACGGGGGCATGCGGTGACATCGAGTCGCACTTTGTCCCATCGAGCGTGACCTTTTGCCTGTTCACCCGTACCCGTCATCCACCCCATCAACTCGACGGAGCTACCGTACCGCCGCCGCCACCTCAACCGCCGTGGTGTATTCCCGCGACGGTCGTTTTTCGGTCGACCGCCACTGCGATCGGGGAAAGGGACGCCGACGTAACAACCAGATCCGTCATAGACTTCACACGGTTCCGTTCCGGCTTGTACATACATCCTTATAATAGTAATAGTATAAACGGGACTTGTATCTCACACGTCGTCGGTATACTGCCAAAGAAACGTCTCCCAACCCCAAACTCGTCGGTACAACCGACAGTATAATATAGTAATTGATAATCGTAATATTAACATATTCATATATTATACAGGCCCAGTTCTTAGTAGTAAATAATAACAATATTTGATTATCCGAATTTCCAAATCAAAAATTCTTGCGCCATTTCAACAAATTTAAAAATATTTATAATATACATTTGTACGTTTTTTTTTTCATTTTCATGATACAATTCAAAAATAAATGTTAATTTAAGAGTTGTTTTATTTGCAATTAAAATTCACACGAATCTTACCTTTTTTACCTTTATTAAATAGTTACCCGGTTTAAAAAAGGTGATAGCAAATTATGGTTTATGAGTGATTATTAAATGTAATCAGTATCTTCAGCAATTATTGTTATTAATTATTTAACTAATATAGAATTAATTATGTTCATTAATATTCAAACTTTAAATAAAGAATAATACGAATTTTTATCCAGGCAAATTTAGAAATTAATGTAATACATTTTTCGTAGAAAAAGTCAACAATTTGAGTAAAATAATAGTAACTGGTAAAACAAGACTGTTAAGTGTTAACAATTTATTCAACAGTAAATCATAGAGTGTTAAGCTATAATAAATAATGAAGCAACTATAGGAGATTATTATAATTACGGACAGTGGTATAACTATAGTCTGTAGTTTGTAAATACAAATGTATATCTGAGTATTTTGACATACCTAATCAGTTTAGTTGGCTTTTAGTTAGATTCAAGTGAAACAGGTGCACATGGTCAGAGGTTAAATCCTTCAAAGATAGAGAAGTTATATGCGTAATAGTTACTTAACCCACCCGTAATTGTAACAAAACCTATAACTATTATAATCCACTGCAGTTTACGAGCAACAATTCAACCAAATAACTCGATTAACTTTGTTAAACAATAGATTATGAATATAATGTATATATTAATATATAATAACCTAACCTACATATATACGTATCTTAGACGAAGAGTCAGACTAATGGCCATAAATATCGATATTCTGGCATATATTTAGCTTAGCATTATTGACATTAAAACGTTCAAAATTTGGATCATTAAATCAGCTATACCACTTGAAATTTCGATTTACTTTACCAGGTGTTTTGGATAAAATGTAGTGTATACCGTATACCAGTAGTTCTCAACCTTTTTTGATTCATGTCATCTTTAACCACTAGAATTAAACACTGCGCCACCCTAACATCAAAATAATAAACAATCTAAGCATTATATTTAAAAATTATTGTATTAAAAAAAAAAAGTACAGTACCTAGTACTTACACAGTAAAAAACGTTCAAAACATGAAATCATGAATATCATATGATTTTTTAAAAATTTTTTTTTCCTTTTCTGGTTGATTTTTTCGTGTCACCCTTAAGCTGGGTTCATATCACCCTAAGGTGACATGTCACCCCGGTTGAGAACTACTGCCGTATACGAATACATGTAAGTTGGCAAGCGCAATACCGATCTTTACATGACACTAATAACGACTGACTATTCCTTATCATCTAACAAGATACGTAGTGAACAACTGTATAATATGCGCAATGGAAGGATCGGATATTCGGATTATGGTTCACTCGATACCGTACACCATTCAAGTATAACAATAAATTAATATTTTTTTGACGTTTTAAGTTAAAACATACTGATTATGTATAAAACGTGTTTAACATCAGTCATATAATAAAAATATAAAATAATATTTTATTAGTTATTCTGTTATCATCAAGAATAGAAAAAGAAAGTATGATTGATTTAATGTTTAGTAATTTATTATTTCGAATGATTTGAATTTATACTTATTAATATTTAAAATTGTATAATACAACATCAGCATACATTTACTAACATAAACAATACATTTCAAAATATATATAGGTATTTACTGTTAAATATATATGTATATAACTTCATTACAATTTTATGTGCCATTTTGTATTGTTTTAAAATAAATAAAGTAAATTTTAATAATTCGAAGTATACTATTTTCAAATATATATTTTTTTACATAAAATGGTAACTGATGTTAAAATGCATATATGAACTATAAACTAATTGATTTGGTTTACTTACTTGTTTCAAACGGATTTCTGTTACATAGTTTTAATTTAAAACATTCAATTTTAATGACAACAATCTGAATTGAATATTTATTTTAATATTAATTTTAGAATAAGTAGTACATTAGCAAAAAAAAAAACCAATAAAAGCATGATTGAGCAATATAAGCATGCTTCATAATTTTTTTTACAGTCACTTTACTTTTCAATGATATACAGATAATGAGATAAACACGGTTATAACTAATATTTGAACTGAGTTCTGGAAATTAATTCTTACAATCTTTTTTTTAAATATTTCAATAACTTAAATTCAATTGCCGTTAAATTTAGGTATATTAATTGCCAAGTAATAAAATTAATCTATTATGGTGTATACTGATAATTTGCTTACTTTAACATTAGTATAATCATTATCATGATTCATGACTTATATTCACCGATGACAATATCCAGAAGATTAAACGGAATAGAATTAGAGTTAAGCATTGGTTTAGACAAGTTCATCTGAACAAAATTATAATTAAAACTGAATATTTTTAAATATCCTTAAATATGTATGTCAATAATCAATTAATAAATACCAATTTTTCGAAATGTTTACTATTTATTTGTAGATAGAAAAATAAGAAAACTAGAAAAACATTTGATATTTACAGATTACTATTCGGTACTTAAAGAAAATATAATACTTCCACCATGATCTTTTTAATCACATATTGCATTTCTATATCATCAGAATTAAAAATTTTTCACAAGTAATAAAATAATTTTTTGAGTTTATTTATCCTAAGATTAGTTTCTCACTGGGCTTGTTTGGACAACAAAATACTGATATGTTTTAATTTTTACATTGCAACTAAAAAACAAAATAAATTGACCATATTTATTTAAAAAAAAAAAAAATCTTTGAAACACTACCACAATTACAACAATTTCAATAGTACGGTGCTTAATTAACAAATAACAAATATATTAATGGTAAAAACAAATTTCTAAATTTAGAAAGTATTAACATAGCAGTTTTTATTTCCATGTATATATGTAAATTAATATGTATTTAATATTTATGCCTCTTTACGCTTTAATAATTTAATATATATATTACATATTGTAATAATCTTACAAGTTATATTATTACACACACACACACACCCACACACATATGACATATAATATAATATATATATATATATATTATATATATTATATATACTCGTATATGATATTTCTGATTTCAACTACGATACTCGTATACAATAATAATAATTTATTGTACCTAGCATATTATTGTTTGCTGCTTAAATATTTTAAAATTTTTACATAATCTAATTAAAGTTCTGTTCGAGACGCCTAATAAAATATATTTCGTGAATATATCACTTATATTTTATTGATAAGTTTACATACAATAAAAAAATAAAACATGTACGGTGTCACACCAACATCTACGTTCATCGTCGTCGTCAGTATAATAATAACAATAATTATAATATTATATTAATATTCACGGGAAGAGGTGGTAATTTTATTCACACCCCTTTTCACAGGACGATAATAAGTTGTTCATTAATGATAAGGTCTCGAAATTAAATATTTAAATTTTTCAGTACCATGAAATTCATTTTGAAATAAACACGTCGCTGTACTCTAACAACAGCGCGGTGCATACACTACACATGCATGCTAGTATATATATAATACATAAGTGTCATCAATTTATAACGCGCGCGCTAGTCACCGAAACGCGTTATTGTACATCACATTTGCGACGGTAGGTTTTAACTACTGTACATAATATGGCGCGTCTCGAGGGTTATAGGTGAACGATATGCATTATAATATTATAATGTTACTACATTTGACTATAGCGCTATAGCCCAATAGGGATATCTGCCACATATTTTTATTAATTATTTATCATCAGTGATAATAATTATAATAATAATATAATAATACCTCCTGCCGGTAAATGTTTGTCGCGTGTAATACTATTTATATAATATTTATGTATTTATATATGTTTACCGAAGTGTTCAAATTAACAGTGAACACATTGTTGTTAAAGCGATGATAAATAGTTTTTCAGCTAAAAAAAAGACAAAACTATCAAAACGTTTATATTTTTATACGATTTTATATTAATAGGTAAAACAATTAAACGAAATAAAAATATTTTAATACTGAAATCGATAAAGCAATTACACTACAAAATATGTATTAATAAACGATTATAATATATTTTTTAATATGTTATTATGAAATCACATTGTTTGCAATACATAAAATAAAGAAAATAGAATATTAATATTTTATTTAAGTATGTACATTGTACAGTGAACCTTTATTATATGCAAGTATAGGTATTATTGAAGTTAAATTATGTAGATATGCAAGCTAGTGAGAGATATTATGTATAATTAATATAAAATAATATAATATAATAGTGAGTAAAATCATTATATTAGATATACATATAGATATAATCAGTTATCAGACTTTAATGTTTGCAAACGTCCATCAAACAAAATCGTTCAGTACTCAGACGAACTTATCTTGTCTCTCTACTCTTACACACTAAAACATAGCAAATGTTTATTCAAAAAAATCATTTTATGTTTAAATCTTTAATATTATAGTAAATTTACATCTTATCAAATGATTCAAAAAAGATAAAGATAAGAATAGTATCTAGACCATTACATAAACTTTTATTAATATTATAATTTTAAAGTGAGTTATGAGCATTTTGAAGTTAAAATATTTTACATAGCTAAAATTCATTTAAAAAATGGTATTATCAATAAAATACCATGAACTAGATAATATTCTTACTTTAAAATTTGATAATAAGTAAAATTATTCCATTATTAAAACTAACGACATAAAATTAATTCTCTTAAATATTATTATTATTATTCTGTTTTCAAATTTATTTTTCAATCTGTTTAACAACTGAAAATCGTGATGAATTTATTTATTTAAATTATACATCTAACCATACAAATATCGTGTAAGTGAACGTAAGTGCAAAATAGTGGTGATACTCATTTTTTTCAATTAATAGTCAATCAAATACATTTATTTTAAACTATGCTTAAGATACAATTTTTAATTTATAAACACTTAAAATTATATTTGAGTAAATTTCATTATTATTACGAATATTAAGAATCAAAAAAATACAAAAAATACTAAATGAAAATTGAATATTGAGAAAACAGTTGATATTTTGCTTTATATATTAAAGGTACAATAGGTACATATTGAAATTATCTATATTATTAAAATTTTATGTATCAGAATTTACAAAACTTATTTTATTACATATTTTTATTTTCAAATTTGTTGCTATCGAAACGACCATCTGGGTCTTTATCGAAGTCTTTTCGATTGGGGGAAGGGGCAAGAGTGCAGTGTGTAGCACTAGTAACTCCTTCTCTAAGAAGAGAATTTTCCCGTATGTGTAGAATTCATTCCCAGTGGAGTGGATTCGGTGGGGCGCAGTGTAGATAACCAAAACGACGACAGGGGACAGAGACTACAGAAAATTCTGCAAAATAGCACCATCCTATATCATTCTGCACTTAGCCGGGTTCGAACTGGTGACTGTGAGCGTCATAGCCAACTTGTGAGACCACTGCACCATAGGGAAAATAACAAAAATTAAGAAAACAGGAAAAAGGAAAAAAAAGGAAAATAATAGAAAAAAAGAAAAAAAGAAAAAAATTGAAAAATAAATAATAATATAAATTTTCACAATATACCATAGAGTAATTACTCTATGTCTTTATGCAATATACCAACCTGTCTGTTTTTGTCATGAATCAGTAATTTTGATTGGAATATTTTATTAGAACAACAATAATATACGTTACAATATAGTAACACTACTGTGTGTCTACGTTCAATTTTTTTTTTTATGAAACGTAAATATATCAGAAGTATATTATCATTATACAATATCAATAATGTAAACCAACATTGTTTTCAAATATATGTGTATTAATATTATAATTTTGAAAAAATAAAACGTTTAAACCATGTAGGTACTTATTTTGTAAATTTATCAAAGTAAATGTTTTTAATATTAAATATTATTTATTAACACATTAATATTTATTACTATATTATAAGTGGGTAAATTAGGTACTGATAAAACAATGAATTGGCAATAAAATTTTCCTTTTTTATTTTATTACAGATGGGTTGTACACACTAATTTGGTATGAAGAATAAAAACGAATTTAAAACCCCAATACTACGATCAGTTGAATAGTTATACCTTCTTAATTATTATGTATTCCAAATAAACTAAAGTTTTAATAAAAAGTCACGAATTTCAAAATTATTATAAACGATGTAAATTTTGAAAATTTCACTTTTTAATGTATCATATTAATGTTTACTTAAGTATAATATTAAATTTATCTATTTTATAATTAAATACATTTTATTATTTGATTTCCTATCAAGTGAATTAATAAAGCAATATTATTAAAACAATAAATAACTACTAATTTAAAATGAATAGTAAATACATTATAGTTTACCGTTTACCATACACTATTTTTAAATAAATTTAATATTAACTTTATACTACTTTAAGTAATAATAATAAAATGTATAATTAGTTATAACTAGAAAACTAATACAGTCTCAATAACTAACAATGAATATTGAATTTGAATTGGTATAATTAAAAAACAAATATTATTCCAAACAATTTTATATGGTAAATGGTATTTTTTGAAGCTTTATAAAGGGCCCGGACAAACATTCATTACAGGGGCTAGAAATCGTATGTAGGGTCCCTATAAATAAGTGCTATATTGAAATAGTAACGTTCAATGAGAGAATGTAGGGTACATAGTAATATTTACACTGTAAAATCTTTCTAATGAGGTTAGAGTTTTAACCCAAAACCCATAAGATAGTATGGATTATATTTTAATAGAAGACTTTAACAAAAATAAAAACATCAGTTTTATATTTTAAATTAACTGATAATTGATACATGTTATTATATAATATTAATTATTATGATGTGTTATCGGAAAATGTAAATCAAATGAATAGTTATTATTTATTGATAATACTGTGTTTAATGTATATTTTCAAAACCTATTGTAAATGTGCATTATGTAAATACTTAATCTGGATTTATAGCTTAACAAACTTTAATATTTAAAGTGAGGATGATCAAAGATGAATATTATTTGAGTTAATGAGCCACATTATTAAATCAAAATTATAATTAACAGTCGGAAACACAAATATAATTAAATATAATATATAAGTAGGTGTAGCCATTGTAGGTAACATATAATGTATATATATATATAAGTTTGTAATACAAGATATTAATTGGAATATTAGATCGTACCTAGATTATGAAAACTAGATCATCTCTTCATCGGACTGCAAGTATTGTTACTGCTGTATATTGAATACACACTATAATAGTTATACAAATTTACGACAATTGGTGCATACCGGAGCACAAAATAAATTACATTTTTATTACAATTTCATTTATTGTGTGACCAGTATCAAAATAATTATTTATCATAGTATATTGAAATATTTTCAATCGTCGGTTCTCTACAGTGTGTAAAACAAATATTGACGGGCAGCAAACTTTTCTTTGGGAATCTCCAGCGACCATGTCACGTGCACACGTGCAGTGAACCATGAAGTGAATTTTTAACCAGCGATCTGTTTGAATAATTTAGAAGTTTTGCTGGAGGAAATAACGCTCTGAGTTCAGAGTTGACATGTCGGTCAAATAATTATCACTGACAGTGCAAACAAATTAAGGAAATTACCGGTGGACAGCATTCGTTCGTCAGTATTGGATGAATAATGTATAGAATAAATACTGTCACTGCCACTGTCCAAAAGGTGAACACGCTTAGTGCAATGACTGAGAAAGTAGAGGAGAAAACAAATACAAATACCCAAACAAAGACTACACGCATTAACATTATTATTTCATTGCCATTATTTATTTTACATTGCGACCTGGTGAGAAACAGTCATCACGTACGCATCATGGTATTTTCAAGCATGTTATTTTGTTTTAACCGACACGTAACTTACAATCAACAGATCAAATTGCGTTCAGAAGAACCAGTATAATAATAATATGAACTATTTTAATGAATAAAACAGAAATTGTTTGTATTTTAAAATTATTTTTCTAAGATAGTTGTAAGACAACTTACAGTTAGGTAATTCAAAATAAATATTCTTAAATTATATCAGTTTGATAATATTTACATTATTAAAAACGGTGATGTGTGTATAAATATAATATACTAAACGTAAATAATTATGGTATGTTCAAACAAAATAGAAATATTATAACACAATAAACATAATAATACAATTGTATCATAATATTGTATTTTATCTGTAACTAATATTAATATTTTAATACATATTAATGTCAACAATTGAGGACTAAGGAAATAATACTTTAAGTGAAAACTAAAATAATATTATTATTTCACTAACACAAAATTGTATACATCGTTACACATGTCAAAAGTGTTAAATGTGTAAAATGTGTATAAATAAAGTATTGGTAAGTTAAATAATAAAGAGTCCAGAAATCAGAATACTCAAAAATTGATTGTATTTTAGGAAAAAGAGTAAGTTTATGTCTAAAATGTCGTTAATAATATAATAACCTTTTCTCAATTACGATTTCTATCGTTATCCAATTATTTTTTACACCTGTCCATGTCTCTATTCTTTTATAGAAATACATATTGTATTATGTCTAAATCAAATAAAAACTAGTAGACATTTATTAAATTAACAAGTAATTTAATATTTTTATATTCTATTGTTAAATGACGCTTTTGGTTATTTATTTGCATACTGCGTAGGTATTGAATTGTTACAAATAGCGTATTTACAAATATAACAATATATTATTAAACATATTGTACTACCAAATATTATCTAAATAAGATATCTGACACATTGGTTCTATAACGGTTTTTTTTTTTTTTGAAAAAGAAAAAAATATTTTTCTAAAAATGTATTGTTATCGTTTCTTTAAGCTAATGAAAACCACTCCATGACCATGAGCTTATTCAGTCTTTCCAATTAACAAGCATTGTTTGGCGGGAACCTTAAAAACTTTTTGCAAATACTAAAAATAATAAGTTAATTTTGGCCTTTGAAAGATTTTACATAATCGTCCAAAGAATTATTTGCTTCTCTTTTTGATTAAATCAAGTGTACGGAAATTCTCTAAAACTTTATTCATAGCTATACACGAAATGAAAAAAAAAATAGTCAGTTAAAATAATAAAGAAAAAACCCATTTATCACACAAAAGATAAACACAATAGAAATGCCCTATAAGTTCGCCTTTGATTACTAGAATACTTTTAAAAATCAAAACTTGTCTTCCAGACCATATTGTAGTAGCTGAGATATTGTCTTTTAAATTTTTTTCTAAATAAGCCCGATTTAAAATTTAGAAGAAAAAACCACTTAATGCGTAATGACAAAGACTCATTTTTTAAAAGAATATTTTGATTTTTTTTACTTTTGAATGAATAAAACAAAATTAATTATTTATAAATTAGTTATAATAGTTTTCATAATATTACTCGTCTTATCTATTTATATGTAAAATAATATTTAATTTTGTTATCTTGTTTTTTATTTCCATAAAAAAAAAAAAAAAAATTAGAAAGATATTTTCACATATTTTAAAAGTTTAAATACTAAACAAATAATAACTGTTTAATACAATCATATTAGTGAATATAGTTATTAAGTGATACAATATGATCTCAATTATTGTCCACTAATTTAAATACGTAACTTTTATTTTATTTTAATTTTAACTAATGTACCTACATTAGTTATAAAAATAATAAAATAAAATAATTAACATTTTGTTATTAATACTCTAAATTCGAACGATTCTAATATATGTATGCATCTGATCGTAGTTAATTTTGTACCCACCTAAAATTTAAGTATACAATTATAAAAATATTTTCCAATAACATGTAGATATTTAATTTGTGCATTCCAATATTGCTATATATTATTTTGGTGAATTATCATTGATTTTCAAAATTATATAGTTCATAAATTCATTTAATTTTGGAATTTATGCTAATCTACGTCAAATCTATCAAGATTTAAATACTTTTAAATTAACCTTGATAATCGATTTGATATAAACACAAAAAATTAAGCCTCTTGTTGTGTTAGAGCAACAAAACGTCAAAACATATATACTTTATTTTTAAAATTCCATAAACATTGTTATAATAATAATAATATGTGATTGATAAAATACCTAAAATATAAATATAAGAGTATACATAAAAATATAAAACTACAGAAATTCACAAATATATATATATATACATACATGTTATATGTATACTTTTATAACAAAATGTATGAAGGATTATTATATTTTTTTTTAGTTTACAAAATATGTGCTAGGTATATAAACTCGCTACTGTTTTTAAACTATAATAAAATTTATTGTTGTATAATGGTCTAGTTTTCTATTAACATTAATCAAATTAAATATTCATGTTAACACGAAAAATGTTTGCATTAATCGCAGTTTGATCTTATACTTAATTAACTGTTTCTGTATATTAAAATAAACAAAATCATTACTTTAAAATATAAATAAATAAAAACATTTGTCACCCACTGCGATGAACCATCTAATTCCAGTAGTGCGCTTTTCTTTTTCATCGTTCAACGTTCATCGTTCTGTTAATGCGATTACACTTCAACGCATTTCTGGCGTGTTTGCCATCTCTCTTATCGGAGGGACTATATATGTGTTATATATATATGAAGAGAGATAGATATATTATGTGTACCTACCTGTGTCTCGATTAAATCGCACTCAACCTCCGTTAAAACCATAGTAATCCACATGCTGAGGACATTTTGGTCACGTACAAGGAATTTCAGTGTAGGATGATTAAAACTAGTCAAATAAAAAGCATTTCATTGCGTAAAGGTGAAAAGTAAATAAGTATATTTTCTCCTAATAAATAGTATTAAACACTTAATTTTCAAATCATTACTTATAAATAGCGTTTATCACACGTTATTCAAAATACAAAATGGTATTACTTTGCTTATTCTTTTGTTATAGATTATTTTAGTGGTGTATTTGTATCAGAACTCAGAAAATAATTATCATTTCAAATAAATAAATAATAAATATCAAATGGCATACAGTAAGTTGAATTAAATTTTATCATAAACATTATTACGTGAATAAAATGTAATAATGTACGTTAAAATATTATTTCCCCGCTAAAAATATTTTTACACTATAACAAAATAATAAATATCATTATTCATAATTTAAGTATATGTAATTTCATCCAAATTTGAATCTAAAATGTACTTACAAACAATATATGTTTTTATGAAGCAGAGTTATCTGTCGGCTATCCAACTTAAATCTTGTATGCAAAATATTTTATATTTAAAAGTAACGATAAATAATCGAACCTCTGACCTAAGCAACGAAGCAAAACAATTAACTACATTCACTGTGTCTACAAGTGGAAAAACAGGCTCGTTGATACGGATGGTTGTGTATCAGAGAATGAAGCATTGAAAAAATACAAAACCAGAATTAACGTAAGCACTTTAAAAATAAAAATCAACTCACCGGAGGTCTAAGGCCGGATGGAATATAAAAATATCAAACTAGATTTTAAATAAAGTTGCCAAAGTAAGTATAAGTAAGGTTTATCATAGTGGGCATTTTCAATACATGAATCAAGCAGACTAGTTTCTCTGCGATTTTAAAGTTGGTAAAACTAAAGTGATCGGTCAACAAACATATCTCCCAGCCAAATATTTACATTTATTTTGTCATAAAACCCAAAACTAGTACTGGTTAAGAAGGTACAATGTAATTTTATTTAAACTTTTTTGTCACAGCCGATTTCAAACATTTGATGGATCAGTGTAGACAGTATAGGATCTTATGCATCCTTTGCCCTAACTCTCCTACCCGAAATGGCGCAAAAGTTCAAATACCTATGTATTACATTTTTTAATATTTTCAATTTCATTAAAACTACAATTAACTTATTAACTATCCAAAAAATATGCACGTAAAAATAAAATATTAAATTCATTATAAAAACAATACATTATAAATTTAATTATATAATCTAAAATGGTCATAATATGTATAACATGATCATTGACACATCGACTATTATACGAGTATACCTATTTATAAAAAAATTTACAATATTATATTATATAGACTATAGAGGGTAATTCATCAATAATGATAACCAATATTTTATCCAATATATATTTTCTAATCTTAGTTTTTGTTGTTTTTAATTATAGTTAAATACTTAACAACTATAATATTTTCGATAAGAATTTTTTTATATATACTTATATGTTTATATTATTTAAAGATTCTACTACCATGATACAAACTTCTTTATTTTTTTTAAATAACAATCCCTCTTATTATAGACAAATATAAATTGATAAGGGGGTGGTTATTTTAAAATGCTAATGCACTAAATCAAAATTTAAACTTTGAACAAGTATATTTTGAGTCAATACATTTTTTAATGAGTACTTAGGATAATAGGACTTAATAATAGTTTTGCATAAAACATAAAAAATTAATATTTATTCTAGTACTTAATATAGCTACTCGGCCAATTTTTATAAATTATACAGTGTTAATCAATTAATTTTGATTACTATACATTTTAAGCAATATAGCTTTTTATCATATAACAATATTTTCTAAACCTAAAAGTATTATCATTATTACCGTTAATATTAAAATAGACTGTAATAGACTATATGTATTATATAATGAATGATATTACCATTTGTACTTAGGTTAAATGAAAAACTGCTCGTTTGAATTTAGTTCTATATATATTTTCAAAAAATCATTTCCCTAAAAATTTCCAATAAATAAGGTTGGATCTTATTTGAAAAAAAAATAAGTTTGTTTCGCCACAAGAAACTATACTAAACTACATAAAAACTTAAATATTTAAAAGCATGGACTTTAATTATGTTTAAAAATTCCAGTAACTAGAATTTTAAAAAAAAAATGGGGTTAATCATACTTAGCATAGGTATATCACTGTGTACAAATAATTTTATAAAACTATAATAATCATTGGAATATTTTTTTTTACAAAAGTATGAATAAATATTTTTATCACTTTTATGTGGAGGATAATGTTTCACTGTATTCCTATAGGCTTTTGATTATACTATATTTGTACATAACATCACTATCGTATCAATCAAATTCCAGTGGACATTTTGTAAATATAGTTTTGAATAATATTTTACTACCCACCCTATCCCACTGATATGCTATCAGTCAAACCTTTCTCGGAAAACAAACTCCATCCATTTGACGATTAATTTAGATCTGTCAATATATTTTCCTGGGCTGCTTGTATTTACATTCTGTCGTTCGGACATGTTTTTTTTTTTGCTTATATACAGTAGGTAGGTATAAATGAGTATGTAGAAATATTTATCTTTTAATGTTATCGAAAATTATTAGATAAAAGTGAAAAACTGTTTTCATAAAAAAAAAAATAATAAAGAAATAAGTATTGAAGTCTGAAAACTGTGATTTTATAAGAAAAATTCTTAAGTTGTAAAAATGTTAAAAATTTAATGTGATTCAATAATCAATATCATAATAAAAATATTCAGTTAAAATAGTACCTACGTTTTGTTACCTAAACGTTTAAGAAAAATGAATTGAGAGTTCTTGTTATTAATTAAAAATTAAATCAGTATCCTACAAATAATAAATATTTTGCATATTCAAAATAATAATCGATAATTTATTACAATGGGTAATAAAAATAAATTTTTAAATAAAATCGTTATAAAATCAAACATTTTTGTCGTAAAATTAAATTTTGGTACAGTGGATGTATTAGTTGCCTAAAAGCTCTGGTGTTAAGCTAGCGATTCGGTTGCTAGTTCCTGGATGGGTAACCTGGTAATTACACCAATACACCTACAATGTTCTACTAATCCCTAATTATCGAAATAAAAATATTATCTGGCTAAAATCTATCCTAACAAAAAATGTAATGTTTGTGTCGTAATTAAAATGTTTGATGCTTTACTTCTCATAAATAAAATTTTAATGAAAACATAATATGTTTTATAATATATAATATATTATATATTATAATACGTACTATAATATTTGCTATCTCTTATAAAAATGTATTCCTATTTTATTTTTATGCAATTAGAAATTAAATTTCAAGTTTTAATATTCTTTATTACCTAACTATGAAAGAAAGGACTATGTTTTTTTTATTCCAGTTTAAAGTATTTCTAAGCCTTGAGGCTCAGTTAATATTATTTGTATATTGTTATATTACGGAAAAAAATAATAAAGGTTCTAGTTTCAAAACCAATTGTCCGATTCAGTCATCATAGAACGTTGACAACAAGAGAAAAAATATTAATTTTGACTAAGACGAAGTAAAATAATTTAAGATAAAACATTTTTGAACTTCAATATTTATTATAGAATTATAGAAATAAACAAAACTTTAATTACAGAAACCCATTTAGTAGCATAAACAATCAGAAAAAAATAAATTGAAAATCATGAAGTAAATGGTAGTGTTAATGAATAGTTACTATTTTCAAGCGTTCTATTCATTATTTATAATTATTTAAGTATATTATTCTTTGATTTTCAAATGTATTTATTGTACACGACTTGTATAGATTGTAAAAAAAGTTAAAATGTGTTTCCTAAATTTTTAACAAATACGTAACCAAATATGTCAAATAACACTTTTAAATTCCGCGCAAATAGATAAATGTATTGTACTCTTTTTGTCTATCATCACCTTTTGAAGCAGTAAAAAATCGTCGATTTTCAACTAAAATAAAAACCAATTTTTATGTTAGTTTAAAAAACAGTGAAACACAAAATTAAGTTCAAAATTACTTACCGTATTAATTATCTTTAAAATTATAATAATAAACTAGATAATATTTCAAAACAAATTACCATAGTTAATAGTTGTTAACTAAATACTACAACATTATTTCCTATAAAAAACTATAAACTTATATCTAACATTTTAAAGTAGTGCATAATTATATGTTATTATATTGTTATTATAGATATATATATTAATAATGTTACAAGTATTATAATTTCCCACTTAAAATGTAATACATTATGTTTTAATATTTTAGGATAAATTTAGAAATAAATGTGTTTGATACATTTTATTTATTTTCTATAGTGAGTATAAATCTTTACTGAACAGTGTTAGATAATTTTCTCTTGGGAATTTTTATAAAAGCAAAACTTTAAAGATGAAAAAAATATTATTCAACTGAATTAATGGTCGACGAAGGGTCACTAGTTGAAACTTAGTATTTTTTTTAATATAAAGAACCTGTTACTTAAAAAAAAAAAAATTTAAACAACTACATAAACAAAAAATGCAAATTCTAGAGACAAATACTACAAGAAAAGTTTCTCATAAAATAGTAAACGACACCTCAATATTTTCAGAAAGTAAATCTCTCCAGTAAAAAATACAGGAAGTGAATATGTAAATTAAAAACACAATATTTTCTTTTAAGAATCGTAGTTTCTTTGCCTTTATTATTTGAGAGTTTAAATAAAAGAAAAAACATTTTTTTATAATAAATTTAAATATTGAATTGTTCTTTTTAACTTAATATACATTTAACTTTTAATATATTGCAAGAACTATTATTATTATTAAGTCATTTATTTTTGGAAGCCTACAAAATTAAATTAAATAAAGGCTAAATGTAACAACTAAATTCGATTAAGGATCGTAAAAATTAATTTGCTTCTAGACAGACCCTCTAGTCTGATGAGAAACATCGATATAAGGTAGGTATAAGGTATACTCGTTAACGTATTAAACATACAATTACACAAGAACATATTTTAAAAATGTTATTATACAAATTAAGAGAAAAAAATTTAATAGAAATCAAATTCATAATACATTTAATTACTTTTAAATACATATATATAAGTATGTAAAAAAATTTGCATAATCTTAATTCAATATTATTTTTTTAAGCTTATTATTTCATAAATAATACTATTTCCTGGTTTCTATAATTAATATGATTTTATTTATGTTTATCGCATAGTTCTATAGTAAACATTCAATTTTTCTCTTAAATTATTTTATTTGATCCAAGCCGGAATCGTTATTTTTTCTCCTGTGGTCACTAAGCCTGTTGTCCATAAAACTATTGTCTGATCTTTAACTCGAATACCCAAATACAATATTATAAAATATGTTATTTAATGACTTTATAGCATATAAAATACAATAGGGCGCCTCGGAAGTAATGCGCAAGCAGTCCCCGTGGCGTCGTCGATTCAAACCGCAAAAAAAAGCATATAAAATACAAGTATATACTTTTGTTATTTACGTTTACTTATAATGTTTAAATTATAGAGAATACTATACAATTCTAGTATTCAATATTCAATAAGAAATTCAAACTAAGCCATGGTAAATAATTGTTGATTTGACCGATGCTGTCTAGTAAATGGAGATAATTGTCTATTGAGAAAATGAAAGTAGCTCTACTATAGAATAATTACGCAAAACAAAAACGAGAATGACGAAAATATAACATAAAATACAATCGTAAGTGATAAAATTGGAAAGACGTATAATAATAAGATTGTCAAAACAAAAGATGCCCATGTAATAATTTTATGTTGAGCACGGTCACTCCAACGATTATACTAATACAATAATAATATTTATAAACACTTCCTGATAAAATGCAAAGTTTCTGTGGCACTTACGAATTTTGCTCTGTTTGTCTATACGCCACAGTATAAAATATTATTGTAACATCCAAATCTAATAATTGTTATCTCGATAGACCCAAGTATAAAATACAAATATAATACATAATTTCCCTTCATCGCAGTACTGAAGTAGCAGATATATTATGATGGTTGTAGTGACGTCGCGTGATGTGGTGATGATGAGGGAGGCTGGATGGTATATAACACCATGAGATAAACTTGTTCGTGGAAAAAAAACTCTTACATTTCTTCCTCTAGTTGAGGTGGAGATTAATTCGATTTGCGTAGTAAATTATACCATCAAAAGCGAGAAAATAGCGAACGCCGAATTCGTATTATAATATATTATGTCGAACAAAAAATCTGTTTCCGCGAGAAATTTCATATTTAAATCAGAACACCAAAGTCACAGCATTTATTCGGTTATATAAGATTTATAAATTTACTATACATTTTCCGTAAGAATATAATACGCTTACATCACGATCTAAGCAAAACAGGATAGAGCATAACTCGTTTGCAGTAAATTTTCAATAAATCAAATTTATATAAGATCGCACAACAAAATATATGTAGTAACTATAATTAGTAATAACTTAGCAAAAACTACATAATGTTCAAG